>NW_004955424.1:22851341-22916958 GCF_000276665.1 Chinchilla lanigera
GCTTGCCAGGCAGGCGCTTTTGCTGCTGAGCTAAATCCCCAGCCCCCAATCATGTTTTTTAGAAGGTTGTAAAAGGTTCTGTGCAGGGCTTCCTTGAGCTTACCTAGGCAGAGGGCATTTCCTAGCTATGAAGAGGTGATGGATTTGTTTCATTTCCCTCAGAAGGTGACTGTAACAGAAGGTTAACACTGATAAAGACGTCCGTGCTAAGGGAAAAGCCAGGAGAGAATGCTGGATATCGGCAATTAGAGGTGGATTCGAGAGGAAGGAAGTCCTTAAGTCGTGTCAGCTGTGGCACATGCTTGTCATGCCAGCACTCTGGGAAGCTGAGCCAGGAGGCTTGCAAGGTGGAACCCAGCCTCTGTAATTTAGCAACTTAAGAGACCCTGTCTCAAAGCAAAAAATAGTAAGGCCCTGGGTTCAATTCCTAGTTCTTTGAGGGGAGGCGGGGAAGCAGACTCCTGGGCCCATTTCTGTCTACTCACCTCTCTTGGGGGAGTCTCAAAAACAGGTAGCATACGTTTTTGTTCTTTGTAAAATTTTCTTGGTGGTTTTAAGTCCTTATATTTTGGAATCAATTTGTCAGTTTCTAAAAACAAAACAATTTGCTTGAATTTTGCCTGAGATTATACTGAATTTATATAGCAATTTGAACAGAATTGCTGGGTAAGAAAAATTGTAATTTGACAATCAGGAAATTCTACTGTCTATGACTCCTTATGGGGGAAAATAGTTTTTGTCACATTAAAAATATGAAAGATAATACAATTATTAAATTATTTTGGCAAAAGTACGAAGGGAATCAATAGGGTGAAAAAGTCTTCAACAGAGTACTAAAAAAATTTAACTCATATCTATATATAAATTGAGTCAAAATGAATCATAGACTTAAATATAAAAGATGAAAGAAGGAAACTTTAAAAATAAAACATAGGAAAATGTATTTTTATTTTGGATTGATTTATTCTGTATGTTTATTTTGTATCCCATTGATTGCTGTGCTTTATTATTTCTTTTCCTTTATTTAATTTAGCTCTGAATTTCTCATTTTTTTATTCCTAGTGTGGGAGCTTAGAAAGCATTAGACTTTTCTTTTGCACTACAGTAGCAGAATAGAGTATGTATGATAGGGACTTAATGGCCTGTCAAGCCTCACATGTGTATTATGTTATTCTTGGCAGAAAAAATTCCCCAATTCTTGTTTCAGGAGCTCTTCTAAGCATCTCTAATGTAACCCAAATAGGTAAAATATATTTCTTTTTACTGTCCTTGGTGCAATTTCTGTCATATGTCTCTATATATTCTAACCTAGTAGTACAATGTTACAGTTTTTGCCCTAGATAATCATAAATCTATTTTGAAGAAGAGAAGCACACAGTACATATCCCTTATATTTATCCATACTTTTAACATTTCCAGTGTTCTTCATTAGATCCTGCTTTCCTTTGTTTTTTGTTTTTTGTTTTTTTTCCTTGCGGTAGTAGGGATTGAATCTAGGGCCTTCACACTCAGTTACATCCCCAGCCCTTTTAATTATTTTGACACAGTGTTTTGCTAAATCATGAAATTGCTTGAACTTGTGTTGCTTCTGCCTCAGCTTTGCAGAGTGCTGGGATTACAGACCTAAGCCACTGCCCCTGGAGATTTTGCTTCTTGTGTTATTTTACTATAGTCTGAAAAATTTAAGCATTAAAAATAATCTAGATCTGCTTTTGATGAACTTATTTTTTGCTCCTCTGAAATATCTTTATTTTTCTTTCAATTTTATGAGATAGTTTCACTAGATGTAGAATCATAGGTTGATGGAATTTTTCTTTCAGCACTTTGAATGTTGTTCCAATATCTTTTGTCCTTTCTTTTCTTCTGAGAGTAAGTCTGCTAGTTGTGTTGTTCCCCTTTATATAACACATTTTCTCTAGCTGATTTTAAGATTTTTTTCCCTTTTATAGATGTTTTGCAATCTCTTCCTGCTAAATTAAATTTCTGGGTCCACTTAGTTTCAGTTGACTGAAAGTTTCTTGAAAATGAATCACTCTCTATTTCTTTGACTGTTTTGTTTTGTTTTTTTGTCTCTTTGAGACAGGGTCTCCCTCTGCAGTTCAGGCTGGCCTCAAGCTCACTTTGTAGCCCAGGCTGGTCTCAAACTTGTAAAGATCCTCCTGCCTCAGCCTCCCGAGTGCTGGGATTACAGGCATGAGCCACCACATCCGACTTCTATTTCTTTGTCCTCTAGTAATTTTTGGTTGCTCAGTATTATGTAGCAAATCTAGAACCTGCTTTGAGATAGGGTGTGGCTATGTAGTTGAGGCTGGCCTTGAACTCACTATATAGTCCAGGCTGCCTCAAACTCACATTGATCCTCATGCCTCAGCCTTCCCAAAACCTGGGATTAGAGGAGTGTGCCACCATGCCCAGCTCTGTGTTTTGTTCTTGTGCTTGTTATTTTATTGTTCTAGGCAGTTAATTTGCCTGATTTTGATCTGTGATCTTGTTTCTTAGATGGCATGCAGCACCTGATATTTTAGTACTTGTCTGACCCTTTGGAGGTCTGCTCTATCCCTGTGAAATTAGAGGTCATATGGTGTGTGAAGGATGAATTTTGAATTTTGTACTCCTATTTCTGTTACTGCTATTGTTTTTGCAGTACTGGGGATTGAACTATATTCCCAGTCCCTGCCCCTGCCCTCATTTTTAATTGTTTTTTTGAGATAATGTCTTAGTTACTTTTCTCATTACTGAGACAAAATACCTGATACCCAGAGTTAAAGTAGGAGAGGTTTATTGTAGCTCACAGTTTGTAGAGGTTTCAGTTCATAGTTGGCTGGCTCCATGGCAGGGTGCAGGGGGGAGGGGCATCACACAGGAGAAACAGTTCATGGCAGGCAGAAGGCAGCAAAGAAGTAGCAAGCCACAAGCAACAATACCCTCTTTCTATCCTTTATGTTCTATCCAGGCTACATGCCCTTAGGGCAGGTAGCACTGACACCCAGAGTGGGCCTTCCCATTATTTACACCCAGAACTATGCCAAACCAACCAGAGTAATTTATTTATTTATTTATTTATTTATTTATTTTTGTTTTTTTTCTGGTACTGGGAATCGAACTCATGACCTTGCACTTGCCAGGCAGGTGCTGTGCTGCTGAGCTAAATCCTCAGCCCCCAACCAGAGTAATTTAGTAATCACACACTCTTAATCCCAACATTGCACATTCTAGATCCAGCTACCTCCTGAAACCCCACCTATGATAGCATGAGGCTTTGGGGGAACAGCTAGACATAAGCCATAAGAGATGGGGTCTTGCTAAGTCACTAAGTTGCCCAGGCTGTGCTTAAATTTGGAAATCATCCTGTCTCAGCCTCCCAGAGTGCTGAGATTACATAGAGGTGTCACCGTGTCCTGCTGGATCAATCAGTCTTCACAAAATTTCTTTATCTTGCCTTACTGCCTTGACTAGGAGCTCCAGTACAGTAAAGAGTAGAATCATAGATAATGAGCATTCTTTTGGATTGTTTGCATGTGTTTTAATTCCATCTCATCTCATCCATCATTACTCAGAAGCCCTGCATTTAATTTTGTTCTTTTAGTAATTATGCTGGACTTCATAAGATCTAATTACATTGGTACATTTACCTTTCCCAGAAAATGCTGGAAACCCAGAATACTTTGATCCCATTTACCCCTTCTTTATTTACATATCATTTTGTGTATTTGAATTTTATAGATATTTAAATTCTGCATGAAATTATTTTATACAGGCAGTATTCTACACAGTCAGTCAGTATTCATTTAGATTTACTTTCATATTTATCCTGTATATTACTCTTCATTTTAGTTTTTATCTGCAATTATTTTCATCTGCAGGATAAATATACTTAGTTTTTAAAAATGTATATCTGCCAACAAGGTGTTCTCTCAGTTATTGTTTGTGAAAAGGTCTATTTCATCTTCATTCTTGAAGAGTATTTTCACTGGATAACCATATTCTAAGTTGGCTGTTATTAGTACATCATTCAGCTGTGTTGTTGAGAAGTTGGTAGCAATTTGGTTCCTTTGAGGAGAATCTGCCTTTCCCCCCTCTTGCTATATTTAAGATCTCATCTTTATTTTTATTTTTTGAGGAAACTCATCATGAAGTAGGTAGGCATAATTCCCCACCCCTTTTGTAGTACTGGGTAGATTAAACCCAGAGTCTTCCCCAGCCTTTTTTATTTTTATGTTGAGACAGAGTCTTGCTAAGTCACTCGGTTGCCCAGTTGCCCAGGCTGGGCTCAAACTTGCCATTCTCCCTTCTCAGTCTTGCAGAGTATGCTAGGATCACAGGTGTGTGCTGCCACACCCAGCCTATTTGTATTTATCCTGCTGGGAGCTGGTGAGATTTCCCAATTCCAGCTTGATATCCTCCATCCGTGTTAGAAAATTCTCACTTAATACATCTTCAAATATATTCCTGATCTCTTTCGTCTTTTCTCTCCTCTTGAAATTTTTGCCGTACATCACATCTTAGGTGTTTCGCTGAATCTGCCATGACTATTAACTATTACTATTATTTCTTTTTTCCCTCTCATGTGTCCTTCTTTTGATTCTCATGAGTTATTCTGTTTCCTTTTAAACCCTCTCGCTGGCACGCGCACTGATTCTCTTTTCAACTCTAATATGTTAAAATTGTTGACTGAGTTTTTAGTTGGAGTTAGTTTTTCAAGTCCAGAGCTTCTATTTGTTTGATTTATGTGGTGTCTCTCAATAATTCTCTGCTAAAAAGTTCAATATTCTCTTCTATTTTTCTGTATATATTCAGCATGCTTAAAATTTAAAGTCTGTATCTAATAACTCCCTTTTCTAGATCCTCTGTCACTGTTTCTATTGCGCACTTTTAACCACTTCTTAACTCTATATGCTGCCTCTCTTAAAACCTTGAACATTGAGCATGAGAAAGATAACGTGAACCCTAGAATAATATTCTCCTCATCCAGAGAGGATGTTTGTGTTCTTCTGGGTTCTGGCCAGGGAACATTCAATTCTGAATCATCTTAATCTCATTACAGGAGTCGCAACGATTTGAAGCCCGTCTTTGGCACCTTAAAGGCTGTTCTGTTCCCTATTTCTTAACTTCTTGGGTGTAGTCCTTCATCGTCCAAATGTGTAGCGCTTACCGGAACTCTCCCTCTCGCTGGCACGCGCACAGCTCTTGCTGTTTGGCGGCGCTCAGCGTCTCGTCGCCGGCGCAGCCCGGGGAGGTCCCCTGCAGACTGGGGCCGCCGGGAGCAGAGTCCGGGAACTGTCTGAACGCGCCTTCTTCTCCGCGGCCGCCGCAGGCCCTGGCCCCGCCCTCGCCGCCTGCTGCACAGTCTCGGAATTCCTCCCTGCGTAGACCTGGGCAGCCAGACTTACAGGGCTCCTCGCCTGCACCGGCCTTGGTTATGTAGGTTATTTTCACGGAGATGAGAGGCACCCCCGCGCTGGAGCTTTGCTGACTCCTGCTGCTGGACGCCGCTGCGGTCCCGGAAATCACCGGCGGCCGCAGCCTGAGCGACGCACAGCCGCGTACGCCTGGTTTTTCCTTCACTCGGCAGAGGAAGGAAAATGCTCTGGGGAGAATCTGCCCGGAAATGCCCGGCTCGTCTCTGTTTGCTTCTTCTGGAGTTTGGCCCTGTTCTTCACTGCATCGTTACAGTTTCCTATGCCTTTTTCAAGTAGACTTTTATTTATCCAGCTTTTCTAGTTGTCTTGCGAGGACTGATTGATGTACTCTGAACACATTTTCTCAGCTTTCCAACTTTGTTAATGAGTTTTTCATAGAAATTGTTTAGTTTTCAAGGCCTTTTCCTAGCTTTTAGTTTTTTCTCCTTTTGGGTATATGCGTTTTTTTTTTTTTTTTTTTTTTTAATTTTAAAAATAAAAGGAGGAAAACATTGACAGACAACCTTTTACAAGATAGCAAAAGGACAGTACAGACAATACAGAGTTACAAACAAAGTGGTATAGGAAATTAACGATGCTTCTTGTTTTACATATTGATATCTTCAAAGTGGTTTCTCATGAAAACAGATAGAGACATGCAATATTGATCAATCAAGGACTCACTGGGTACATGCGTTTTTGAAAACTAGGATTGTATTCTTGTTTGATCATCTTTCTGAGAACATTGGTAGGTGTTGCTGCAGTTGAAATTCTTTTTCTTTTTTCTTTTCCCGGTTCTGGGGAACCCAGAGTCTGCCCTGAACTATATCCCCAGCCCTTTTTATTTTTTATAGTTTTGAAACAGGTCGTGTTATGTCACTAAGTTGCCCAGGCTGGGCTTAAATGTGACCCTTCTGCCTCCCAGAGTGCTGAGAATACAAACACCTGGGTGCCTACTCAGCCGCTACTGCCCTTAACTGACTCCCAGTGAAACACCCTCATTTTGCCATCTCCAGGAAATAAAGTTGTTGCATTTTGTTAGGGCTAGAGAGGAGAATTCACCTGGCTGTATAGGATAGGATAGGAGACCCAAAGATCTACATCCTTTGCAGATTTTTAGTCAGTCTTCCATATTCTCCCATTCCCTCCCAGAATTCCTTGGTGCTGTTTATTCCTTAAACATTTGTTGATTGTGGAGTATCAGTTTCTCTACTGCTAATTTAGTACTCTGCTTTTTGGAAGCCTGAGCCCTTTACCATTCTTTATCTGCTGTCCACCTTTCAAATTGTTATTCCTTACCTTCTCCTTGTCTCTATTCTGTTAGACTTGAGGCACTTTTGACACGTCTTTTTACTCTTATTTTAAAGGATTAGCAAAACACTTACTTGAGTTTTTTCATCTCTCTTTGCCAAAAAGAAGACCAAGTGTGTGTGTGTGTGTTTTTTGTTTTGTTTTGTTTTGTGCCCCCGCCCCCCTCCGTACCGGAAATTGAACTCACGACCTTGCGCCTACCAGGCAGGCGCTGTGCCGCTGAGCTAAATCCCCAGCCCTAAGTGTGTGTGTGTGTGTGTGTGTGTGTGTGTGTGTGTGGTAGGTACTGGGAATTGAACCCAGGGAGCATGCTATACTGAGCTACATGTCCACCCCCCTTTTTTATTTATTTATTTGAGAACGGTCTCACTGAATTGCTCAGGGTGGGCTCACACTTGTGATTCCCTAGCTGGACTTATAGTTGTGTGCCACTGCAGCTGGCATTTATTTTCTTTTCATATATTCATATTTGTTTACTTTTCATGTATGTTTTTTGTATTCGTCTCATTTTAATTTCTATTATAATTATGCTTTTAAATTTATTGCCTTAAGTAAATTACTAAGACCAAAGTATATTGTCTTGTTTCTTTTATCTGTGAGCCTAGAAATCCTTTCTTGCACTATAACAACCCTGATGAAAATCTCCTAATGTAGTTTTTTCTTTTGTGTGTGTGTGTCTTTTTCTTTTTTATCTACCAATATTATTTATTGAAAATTATAAAAACTGTACAATGAACACTCATTACCCAGTTTTATGCTGTTTTCTTGAAACTTGATTTTTAAAGTTTATTTTTAAGTGACATATAACTATGCATTTTTAGGGGGTACAGTGTGATGCTCTGATGCCTGTACCTTACGGTGTGTACTGACCAAATCGCAGTAGTTAGCATGTCCGTCATGTCCATCACTTGTCATTGCTTTCCAATAAGCGTGTTCAAAACTTTTCCTTCTAGTTGTTTTGAGAAATACATTATTCACCCTGTTGTGCAACAGAATGCCGGAACTTGGTCTTCCTGCCTTGCTTGCCTTAGTGACTGCTGCCCGGTCTCTCCATGTTTCTTCTTTGCCACTACCTTCCCAACTCTGGCAACTCCTCTTCTGCTCTCCACTCCTATGAGAGTGACTGTAGTTTCCATTTCACAAAATGACATTTATAAAAGTTAATTTATTAACTTTTGTTTTGTACTAACATAGACTTAATAACATTTATAAAAGTTAATAAGTGTTCACAAAATAAATGTTATTTAAATGGAAATGGAAACTACAGTCACTCTCATAGGAGTAGAGCACTATGAAGAGAAAACTTCAAAAGTTTATTTATAGTAGTATTTCTGTTCTTTTTAGCAGGTTATGCAATTCATGCCTAATCATGATCCTTAGGGTGTTTACACCTTTTAAGGGTATGTAATAGAAGAGTGCTATATGGAAGAGAAGGATAGAAAAAAATTCATTACCAGTTAGACTTGTAGAAGTATTTAATAATGATTTTTGTCATCTCGTAAGCCTAGGCCTTTTAAAAATTGATTTAGTTATTTTACCTTTCACTTTGTATCATATTGTACAACATTAGTGGTGATATATGAATAGCTCGTCACACTGCTATTCTCCAGAAATTTGCTTAAAATTTCCCACACACCAAAGTTCTGTCATTAGACTGTACCTGTGGACAGGTCTTCTGTGAATTATTCTTAAGAATCTGTGGGGTTTTTCTCTTCTTCCTTCTCTCTCTCACTTTCTCTATGTCTTATTCTCTCTTTTCCTTCCCTCCCTCCCGGTTTCCCTTATTGCAGATATTACCTGAAAGTGTCTTAGGAAAGATATTGGCCAGATTTAAACAAGACAGAATCTAAGGTCCGGCACCCTTGCCTTTCCCCTCTCCCCAGTGTCTTGTACTTTATTATTGGGTGTGTGGATAGAGGTGCCTTGCTCATTTCCTTTGTCTCTCACATCTGTTAACAAGCTAGAAACTGGTGCACCGCACATGCTATTCTCTTCACAGGTTCATCATAAAAGTTAATAAGTATCACCTTGTTTTTGAACTTTTAGACTGACAATAGAAGTGAAAGTTTGGACGGGGAAAGCTTAAGGAAATCCCCTTCTTTAATTTCATGTGCTTTACAAAGCGACTTAATTTGAAATTATGAAACAGAATCAGGAAACCTGCATTATGAAAAGTTAAAATTTTTGTAGACTGTGTCGTTTAAAACTCCAATTATACAAGAAACCTCATTCCCCCTTTTTTATAGACGAGGGAACAAGCAGAAAAGGACATTTAATGTGCCCCAGATCACTTGTTGCTAAGTAAGAATGAGATGTGAACTGAATTCTTTTGTCTTAGTGTTCCTTTTCCTGGGTATTTTATGACCCCCTTCCCACCTGGACACTCAATCCTTGAAAAAGGGATGACAGGCATAAGCCTTTACTGACCAGAAGAGTTTATTCATTTATATTGGGAAGATTTTGTTTGAAGCTTTTAGTACATAGACTTCATAAATTTAGTAAGACTCAAATATCAATACCTTGGCATATAACCTATTTTTCACATTACGATAAAATTAACTGATTGGAGAAAGGTCTTTACAAATGAGACGATGATATGGTGAAAGGATTGTGTGTGCATTTTATGCTTTACAAAGATTCATTCTGTCATCGTGATACCCTAAAGCAAGCTATTGCAGTTATGGGAAATGAGGTCTATGTTCAAAGAATAGGTTAACTATTCTCTTTGAATTGATGAAAGTGTAGAATATTTTGAAACAAGTGGAACTTTATTACTTTAAAATATATGCAATAAATTAGGTCAACATACTTTGTTCATTCAGATTTTAGCTTGAAAATTAGGAGTATCTTTTAATGAATAGATAAATCTAAATTTGTAATTAGCACCTTAGTGATCTTTTAAAATATACATGGGAGTCCTTTAAAACTATTTTCTTATGCATTTAAAACATGGCCCCTGAAAGTGTAGTTTGTGTTGTCTAGCCTGTCTATAGGTAAATTTCTTTGGAGGGAGGGGAAGCAGAAAAAGGGAAGTTGTATTTGATCAATGCACACTATGTGCATATATTGAAATATTGACATATCACACTGAAAGTCATTAATATGTATGGTTAATACATGTCAGTAAAAACACGGCTAGGCATGGTGGTGCACACCTGTCATCCCAGCACTTGGGAGGCTGATTACAGGAGGATCACTGTAAGTTTGAGGCCAGTCTGAACTACATAGCGAGACCATGTCTTAAAAAAACCAAAACCAAACAAACAGTCCCACCTCTAAAAAAGATAAATTTGCCTTGACCCTTATTCAAGACATCACACATTCTGAATTAGTAGGTACTCTTAATGTATTTTCCTTTGATTTCCATGATGCAAACAAAGGTACAAATAACATCTTTGTTGTGAAAGTTGGTTTCTCCTGTAATGAGTGTTCCATCCTGTGCATATAAGAAACCCATCAGACATGGCCCAACCAGAAAAGTCTCTGAGGAATTCTCAGCCCAAAGATAGAAACTACTGTTCCTTTGTTTTCATTGCTAAGCATCAAGTAATAATGAAGCAAGGTTCTTAGAAGTATAATGCATTTTAAAGTAAATTAGACCTCAGCCTATTAAGTAATATTTAAATTCAGATTTTACTAGGGATTGAACCCAGGGCTGGGTAAGTGTTCTACTACTAAGCTAGCTAAGTGTTCTACCACTAAGCACGTTTCCAGCCCTTTTTCCATTTTTTATTTTTTGAACTGAGATAGGGGCTTGCTAAATTGCTTGGGCTGGACTTGCACTTAATGATCCTCCTGTCCAGCCTCAGCTGGGATTTCAGACATGAGCCATCAGGCTTAGCTAACTACACCTTATTAATATGTGCAATTTTTTATGTTTTTATGTATCAGTTAAATAATAAATTTGGTTAAGATTCTTCTAATAGTATACAAGCAAATATACTACCTTAATACTTTAAACATCTTATGATCTAGTGTTCCTTTTAATTTCTTGTTTAGTAACTTTATTTGATAAATTGAGATTCATTTTAGCAAATTTACTGTTATATAAAAGAATTTAGATGATTGTTTGAGTTCATATAATTACTAAATTTCTCAAAAGGATTTACAAGATCACATTAAATTTTTTCTTGTTTAGATTACAAAAGTAGTATGTGCTTATTGAAGAAAATCAAACAACTCAGAAATACATAGTTAAAATTAGTCTTTCTCTCTTCCTCTTTCCTATTTCCTATTTCCCTAGAGCAATAATTTAGTATATCTTTTTCTAGACTTTTGCCGTGTACATATAAACACAGACATATACTGCACATTGTTTGGGTTTATTTGGATCTAACAGAACATACATGTTCTAGAAACCTTTTTCTTGTAGCAACCTGAGATGAACACTCTCCAGTGTTAGAATGTACAGAGCTCACACATAGGCAAGTCGGATTTTCTTAAATCAGTTCAGTTAACCAATTGATGAATAATTAGATCATCTTCAGTTTTTATTACAGATAATATTTGCAGTGAACATTCTTCTATGGAGCTATGTATCTATATTTTTGTCTTATAAATTCTCATCATTGAAAATGCTAGATTGAGGGGACTATGCATTCATAATTGTGAAAGGCATTTAAAAATTGCCTTCCTAAAGATGACGCCAATTTACAAGAGGACATTGCAGCCCTGTACCTTTGCCCAACTGGGGATTTTTATGGTCTAAAATTTTTTCTAACCTACCTGCAAAAGTTATCCAGTTTTAATTTGCACGTACTTGATTTTTCAAGTGAAGTTTTATGTCTTTTATACATATACTAGCCATTTGGGTTTTTCCTTTTTATCTAATTTGAAAATTGATTAGTAAGAGCTCTTTGAACATAATGGTTATTCATTTTTGTTTGTTTTATTTTGTCCAGGCTATCATTTGTCATTTACCTTTGTTTATGGCCATTGAACAGATAAAATTTTCTACTTTTAGTGGAATTTTTCATCCAAGAACAAATTTCTCCATATTTGTTTAGTTCTCTGTTTAGGTCTTTCATTTTTTAATCTTTGTTGAAACTTGAGTGGAACTTTTACTTTCCTATAACGTTTTGTGTTGATTATTAGGAAAGAAGTTTGTGTATACTTGTGTATTTAATGTTTACTTCGTAACTGACTACCAGCCTTTTTTTTTTTTTTTGCGGGGGAGGAGGATACAGGATTTCGCTATGTAGTTCAGCTAGAAACTCCTAGCTGTCCTTGTAAGCAATTTTTAAAAAAATTTCTCAAGATTGAACCTAGGACTTCATGCATGCTAAAAAATGCACTCTGCCACTAAGTAAACTTCCCCTTTTTCCCTTTAAAATTTTATTTTGAGTCAGGGTCTCCTTAAGTTGCCCAAGCTGGCCTTGAATTTGCAATCCTCTTGTCTTAGCCTCCCATAACACCATGCCTGGCAAAAGCATTTTTAAAAAATATATAATTTGCTCTTTCCTTTCTTATTCTCTCAGGAGCACGCAGTGGAGTTTTCTAGAAGCTACGCTATGTGTACTGTCATAGCAAGTTGAATATAGAAGTAGACATGAAAATTTGGCTATATTGAAAAGATTTGCAAAAATGTACCACAATGTCACCTTCTCCCAAATTAGTTTTCTTTAAATCTTCTTTTAATAGACTCTTGTACTATACATTGTTTATATACATTTGCATATACACCTACATAAATGTATGCATCCTTCTGCATATTTATTGTGTGGCTGTTGCTGTGTGTTTGTGAGCATAACTGCAACGTGGTTGGAAGCATTGGCTTACTTGGTGTTTGAGGTCCGCCTTGTGGCCGATTTGTCCATAGGTCTAGTTTCTAGAAGTGCTTCAGATGTGTGAGCTAGGGGACTGCTGATGAGAGGCGTGGATGAAAGGCACAGCATTCTCCAGCCCTAGGCTTCTCCAGGGAGGTTGCTGTGGTAAGTCAGCCTTGTCCTGTGATGATGACACCGGCTGGCTTGAAGCCCACATTGTGCCCACAGCAGCAATCCCGAGATGCCCCTCGCTGAGGCTCCTCTGTGCAGAGGCCTGGCCACAGGAGTGACTAGTGAGGGTCCTGGTTCTCTAAGATCAGATTCCTGGAGGAAATACATTTGAACTCCTCAGCCGCACCCAGTTGACAACAGATGTTCTGTGAGCTTGCTTCACTGATGTTAGCTCTGCGGTTACTGCAACTCGCCAGTCTCCTCTTGTTATCATGTTACAAACAGGCTAAGACAGGCCTATTTTTCTTTCTTTCTTCTTTTCCAGAGCCTTTCATTCATTGCAGGTGTTCTGTCTATTCGGATCCCCTTCCCTACCTTTGCTCCCACTTCAACTACTTGTAGAATTTCGTATTGTAACTATTTCCAGTCAGATCTTCAGGGCACATATCAGCACCTACAGTGTCAGAGATTTAATGAAAATTCTCCTCAAAACTTATTTTGGGAACTGGGTTAATAGATCTGTACAGCCTGATCTGGCCCTGCAGATTCATTCTGTCACCGGTGATCTGTCCTTTTCCCCTCTTACTATGCCCTGAGAACAGTGGTCAGCCTTTCTAATTGGTTTTTATTGCCAAAGTAGTGGGAAAACCTAGACTGGAAGAATCTCCTCTTTTGTCTCATTTCATTTTCTTTTTTTCTTAATCCTTCAGGGAAGGCTAATATAGAGGATTTTTGGCTAGCTTTTTTCTTTTAACAAGGCTGATATAAATTTTATTCATCAGAAGATGCACCCAGGTTTTAGTCCTTACAGTCATTTCATCACAGGTCTGCCGTCAGAGACTGGGGGGAAGGAAGAGGGGATCCAGATGTGGTCGCGGTGGTGAGGAGATCGTGGCGGAGTGGAGCTTTCTCCTGAGCTAGGTGATAGGGTCAGCAGCCTGTGGAATGTCCTCCCTCCCTCGCTCACCTTCCCCGTCCTGCAGGACATGAAGGTGCAAGTGTCTGTGTGTGTGTTGGGGGCACGGGTTGGGAGCAGGGTGCTGCTGACACCGCCAGCGGCTCACACAGCTGTTGTCATTTCTCCGTCGGGACAAGTCTGTGTTTGTGTCATGTTTTAGGTAAGCTCAAGGGGTGTATGGGATTCGGGAGGCTTTATGGTTTGAGGGGCTCTAGCGGTGATTTAGCGTCCCCTGTACAAGTGCAACCACCGCCTCCTGCCAGGTGGCGTCGCCTCCTCGGCTTTGTCTTCAGCAACTCTGCCGTAACGTATTTTTATTTTTTATTTTGTGGGAAAATAAAACACAATTTCATAACAAAATAATAGGAGAATAATAATAATTAATGCAGTGTGTATTGTTATCTTCAAAGTAATTACTCAGAGTACAGCTATAGCATAAAAATTCTCAAGTGATATTAGCACAAATCTTTCTTTTCAGTGAACTGGGAGAAACTAGTGGTGTAACTGTCTTGTTTTTTTTTTTTTTTTTTCCCTTCCTTCCTTCCCCTTTCCCCTCCCGAGTTCCTCTTTCCTTTTGAACAGTTTCTTCCGTTTCGCAATGTCTATTGTACATTGTGGCCCTTATTTACTCTTTCAGTTTCTCACATCAACATATTAGTTCTTGCTTAAGTCATGGCTTTAGTTTTCCAGCGTTTTCATTTTTCCCCATTTCCCGTCTTCTTCCTCTAACTCAAGTAGAGTGGACACTCCGGAAAACAAATAATGGCCGCACTGCTCTGCTGCTTAGAGTGCTTTCATGGCCCTGTGTTGAAGTGTAAAATCTAAACGCCTTAATGGGTTTGATTGTTGTATGATCTAAGTTACTGCTTCCTCCTTTACGTTCCCCAGCCACACATCCTTAGGTGTTTGGGAACAAGAACCTTCCCAGCACTCGCTGGCCTGTGCCCCTACAGGTCTCTGTTATTTGAAATATGCTTTCCCCACGTCTGTACCCGTCAGCCTAAGTAAGTGATTCTTCAAAACTTAGATTAGGTGTCACTTTCTCCCACAAGACTGAGCTGAGGATACGTTATATGTCTCTTCCAAGTATATCCCTGTCATGGTTCCTACCACTGTGCATTTGAGTTATTTTCATTAATGTTACTCATTACTAATGCTATTAATGTTTATTTTCATTTTACTTCCTTTTTTTCTTAGTTCATGAGTTCACTCATGTATACAGATTGGTTTTTCAGTCTCTGCATTCTCAGGAAAGGTCTTACCACATAGCTGGCACCCCTAAAAGAATGAAGTGCTGAATCCTTTTCTCTTAGGGTTGAGAAACCCAGGCCCAGAGAGATAGTACCTTTCAAGTGATTGTATAATATTTAGAAAGACAGAACCTGCCTTTTAGCCAAGTGTTTTTTTCCCTTTATCAGGAGTCACACATACAAATTTCTTTCTTTCCTTTTTCCTTTTCCTGTTCCTTTCCAAAGGGATTTTATTTTTTTATTTTTATTTTTGGTTTTTCTCCGGTACCGGGAACCGAACTCACGACCTTGCGCTTGCGAGGCAGGCGCTTTTGCCGCTGAGCTAAATCCCCAGCCCCTCCAAAGGGATTTTAGTCATGTAGACCAGGCCTAGAATTCTCTATCCCTCTGACTCAGTCTCCTGAGTGTTGGGACTACAGGTGTGTGCCACTAGCCCTGGCTACACTTTAGATGTTTCATAAGAGCCAGATAGGCAGTAAAAATGATAAAAGTGGGCTAGTCATATACTCTCATTTTTCTGCAATATATAACTTTTCATGCTATATTTTCCCGTATATGATAAAGAAGTGTTTTGGTACAAGTACTATTCTGTACTTCGTTTTCCACTTACACTACCACATAAGAAAAATGATTGTGTAAAAATGGTCATATTGTGCCTAGCGTGGTTGTGCACACCTGTAGGTAATCTCAGCACTCAGGAAGCTGAGACAGGAGGAGGATCAATTTGAGTTCAAGGCTAGCCTCGAATACGTAATGAGACACGGTCTCAAAAAAAAAGAAAAGAGGTTATAGTGTGACTTGATGAAATTAAGGGTCAAATTTAAGGTTTCTTTTCTATGCTGTCATGGAACTTTATATTATATATACATAAATGTGGCATTTCTAGACTTTTCTTTTTTCATGGCCTGGAGGATTGAACCCAGGGCACCTGCCCTCAGCTACTCTCCAGCCCTTATTTTATTTTTTATATTTTGAGACAGGATCTATCTAAGTTGCCAGGTTGCCCAGGCTGGGATTAAACTCTTGATCATCCAGCCTCAGTGTTTGAGGTACTAGGATTGTAGGCGTGTACCATCACTTTTTCCTCTCTTTCGTTCTTTGCTTTCTCTCTTCCTTCCCTCCTTCTTTCCCTCCCTCCCTTCCCTCCTTTTTCTTTTTTACCTTTTTTACTTTTTCTTTTTTTTGAGGGAGAGTCTTGTTATGTTGCTGAAGGTAGCCTGGAGCTCTCAGTCCCCGCGCTCAGCCTGCTGCCGAGTAGCACTACCATGCCCAGCTGTCAAATGTAGTACTTCTTATATTGTGGTTTCAAGTTTTGGGTTCATGTCCTGGTTTGATACGCAGAGCTTTCTTAGTTTTCCAATTTTATCTCTGATCATTGAACTTCTATTCTTCTGTGTGCAACCACATTTGCACTCCATTTCAATCTTCCTGAATTTTAGTTCCCAGCATACCGTTAATGCTCTCCCACCTATCCTTCTTTCCTCCCAGCTCTGCATGAATCAGCCTCTAGACCTGTGGTGCTAGATGAACTTCCAGCTCAGAACTCTTAGACTTGAGGCAGGCATAGGCTTTATTTTTGTCTGTGGGGTGTGTGTGTGTGTGTGTGTGTGTGTGTGTGTGTGTGTGTGCGCTTCACTGGAGTACATAAGCACTTTGTAAGCACTTTCAACTGCCCCGTTTAGGACTTGCCTGGAATTCTCCAAGTTAGAGCAGCATCCAGGATTAAATTGTGTGCTTCCTGGATGTTCAGAAGATGACATACTGCCTCTGGTATCAAATTTGATTAAACTTGATAAATTTAATGCTATTTGGTTCTACTGGGGAGGAAGAATTTAATTGCTTACTCTAGAGAACAGAGTTTTCCCAGTGACTAAGGAACAGAACATTTATTAAAATTATCTTGGTGACCTGAAAGGGAGAAATGTACTTTTTTTTTCCTTGGTTGGTCCAGGGCATTATTAACTTGAAGAGAAAATTGAATAATGGAGCAATACTGACTTCTTTGGGATTCAGCCTTCTAGCCCCTGCTGTGTGATTAGTTCTGTCCAAACTGCTGGTGTGCTTGAGCAGGGAGCCTGCAGAGGATTTAGGAAGGAAAAACCCTTTAGCAAGTCTCAGGTACTGAAGACATGTGATTTAATTTCACATCACACATGGTTATCTGGTTTCCCTTGGCAACCTCCAGTGCTGCCCTACTTCAGCTGAGGATGGCAGGGTACATTGCACACTGGATGACATCATCTGGAAGGGAGTGTAGAGAACGGACTTTGCCTATTAAGAGACAAAAAGGTCACTAAAGGACACGAGTCCTTTTAAAAAGAAACTAGGTAGTTTTCTGTAGCTCAGACTTCGTTGATGAAGGAGATTCCAGATCTGCCTACAACAGTTTGGGGATGAAAAGGAATGGAACCAAATCCTATACCTCTTTTATGGGATAAATCTAAATTTTTCTTACTACAAATTACGGGTAGGTTTTTACTATAATAATCAGAATAGTTACCATTTATTAAGTACATGTCTTACTTGGAATCTTACTTGGTTCCTTAACATACATGATTTCATTACATTCTCATATCTCTGCAGAAGAAACATTAATATTTCTGTAGAGGTGATGTTTATTGATCTCTCAAAATATAAGGCCGAAGGAAGGGTAGGACAATATTGAGCTTTGTGACCTCAAAATCCTATCAGTTTCAATAGCATTTATTATAAAACAGTATACTAACTAATATCCATTGATGCTTTTTTGTTTTTTGAGACAGGATCTTGCAATGTAGCTCAGGCTGGCCTTGAACTCACTATATAGTCCAGGCTGGCCTCAAACTCATGGGGCTCCTGCCTCGGGCTCCAGAGTTTCACCACGCCCAGCTTATTAATGCTTCTAGCCACCCGAAAAAGTTTAACTTATGGTAATTTTATTCTGACTCTCATTTTTCACATTAGGAAATTGAGACGCAGAGATCAGTGAAGCTTGAAGCTGACTTGTAGTAATTTTCTGACTTCTGGTCATTTGTGGATTGTACTCTTTCCTTACCATTGGAAATAGGGCTTGAATAACTGGGAGGAGAAAAGGAAGGAATCTTGTGGTGCATTGAGTAGTGTGAGATTGAGCTGGCAGACGTAGTAAACAAATCAGCCTTTGGAATAGTGCTTACTTAGTGATTAATTTGTTCTCTTTGGCTCAGATCTGAACATACTAATACACCTAATGCTTCTGAGTGATAATAAGTCTTTAGAAGTGTCTAATACCCTACTGGTCATTAGTAGGGTACTAGACACTTCTAAAGGAACTCTTGTTTATTGAAAAGGAAAAGGTGCTGCATATAATACCGTATATATACAGAGTCTGCTAAAAAAAAAATATACACACTTCAAGAAAAAAAAACTGGTACAAATATTTTAATACTGAGTTGATTAAGAGGTCCTGAGATTAATACAAGTTACTGTTGGCCTTTGCACTTACCAGAGGTGCTCAGAGGGGTATGTATTATCTTCCAGACATTTATTAATACAGTGAGCTGCTGTTTGGGTAACCTTGGTCACTGAGATCGCTGCCCATGCATTTTCAGTTTCTTCTGTAAGGGCTGGCAGTGTAGTGGGTTTTCTGGGATATATGACATCCTCTAGGGTCCCCCACCCTCTAGGGTCCTCCATCCTATAGGGTAATGGCATCTGTTGACAAAACATTGTACTGTTTTTCTTTTCCTGAAGTGTATACATTTTTTTAGGCAGACTGTCGATGAAGTCATGTCTGAAGTGGATGTGAGTGACAGTGACCGACCATTTTTGTGACATGTGAAAGCATAAGCTGCATGTGATATTCTATTGACTTACATGTGTGGGTTTTTGTTATGTTCACAAAGTGTCACACATTATGACAGGCACACCATGCTCTTTTTCTCAGTGAAAGCTGTGGGAGCCTATTGGCAAACTGGGAAACGTTAGTGACACACATTTACTGTGAAATGCATTTTACATGATGTCATTTAATCTTCTAACAACTATGACTGTGAATATGATAATCTTCATGTTAGTAATTTTTCAGTTTTGTCTGTGTGTGTGTGTGTGTGTGTGTGTGTGGTTCTGGAGATTGAACCCAGGACCTTGATACTGAGCTATTTTCCTGTTATTTAAAATTTTTTTTGTTTTGAGACGGGGCCTCACTAAGTTACTAAATTGATCAAGTTGAGCTAGGACCTGTAGTTCTTCTGCCTCAGCCTCTCAGAGTGTGGGATTATAGGCACGTGCCACTCTACCAGGCTAGTTCTTTTCATTTTTTCAATTTTTTATTAATCTTTTACACAGTTTTCTCTAAAAGATTACGAGAATTTTCAGATATATAGAAAAGGTGAAGAATTGTCAGTGAATGGCATAACCCACTTAGATTCTATGATTGTTACTACTTTTGTAATTTTTTTTTGAGACAAGGTCTCACTATGTAGTTCAGGCTAGATTAGAACTCACTATGTAGTCTAGCCTGGCCTCTAACTTGCAGTGATCCTCCTACCTCAGCCTCTCATGTGCTGGGATTACAAGCAGGTGCCACCATGCCTGGTTGTTACTACTTTTCTGTATTTACTGTATTATATATCTAGCCATCCATTTATTTATCTACCCATCAAATTCATCTTAGCTTTTGTTGTATTTCAAAGTGAGTTGCATATATTACTACATTTGACTCTGGAATACAAAAGTGTGAATATTGTGAATAAAGTAGAGTTAAAAATATTATCTCTATTAAAAAAAACAACAAAAATCTGCTGGTCATGGTGGCTCATGGCTGCAATCCTAGCATTCAGAAGGCTGAGGCAGGAGGATTGCTGTGAATTTGAGGCCAGCCGGTGCTATGTAGCAATATGGACTACATAGTGAGACCTTGACTCAAAAACAACAACAAAAAACCCCATACTGGAGCCTTCAATTCTATGTTGTGGGGTCTATGCATAAAGTCACTTTGGGCTTTCCCCCATGAAATAATAAGATATTTAAAGAAAAAGTATATAAGCCACCCATACCTCACTGATGAGAACTAGAAATCTGTAGTGAGGAGGGGGATACCCCTGTTGGATTCCTGGCCATAGCAAGACAGCCTTGTGAAATGAAATCTTACATTTCTGATTCTAAATGAGACTGAGGTCACTGCAGCATTTCCAAACTCAAATGAGGGGAGTTTGATTAGCAAATTAGTTAAGCACTTTGGTAATGATATTGGAACTTAATTTCACTGAACATTTCTCCCCTTTTCTCTTCTTTTTGGTGTGACTAAACTGCCTACAGCACGCAGCATGGTTGCTGGTAAAACAGGAAATGGGGTAAGTAATTTCGGTAGGGAGTTTTCACCACCATTTAAATAAAGTACTTTTACTACTACTCTCTCCTTTCTTAGAGTGAATTCATTAGCAGCTACTGGAGAAATAATTTTTATTGTGTAATTCTATGGTGTCAGATTTGTTCAGTTAGTTTACTTGCGTAGTGTATTAATAATCTGTTGAAATGAATTCATTGTTTTGTATGTGTAGATTTAATGTGAATAGAGCTCTGTATTTTTGCATGCATTAGGCACTGTATAATGAATTTTGGGAATTATCTTAAAACAATATATCATACGTTGGTCTTCAAAACTAAATTATTAATGTAGGCCATAAATATAAAGTTTAAAATTTTAGTTAAGGCAGAACAGTAGTGAGTTTATATACAGATAACTCATTCAAAACATAAAATTTGCAATCCTTCATCTGAACCCTTTGCAGGCCAGATATGTTTTAGAATTTTGAGTTTTTGGATTTTAGGAATGTAGTATGATATTAACTACCATATATAGCACACTTCTTTCTTGGTGTGGTACTATATAATCAACCATATTAATATTTTTATAGTGAAACATAATATTCACACTAAGTTTGGTAAACAAAGTAAATAGCTTCATGTGTTCGAATCAAGGTTTGGTTGCAACCAGGTTTTTAAAAAAACTTTTAATTCTCCAGAGCTTTTTGGATTTTGAAACTTAAAATTCTGTACCATAAAAAGAGCCAAGCCAGGTGTTGTGGTGCACGTCTGTAGTCCCAGTACTTGGGAGACTGAGGCAGGAGGATTGCTGTGAGTTTGAGGCCAACCTGGGCTACATAGTGAGTTCAAGGTGAGCCTAAACTACAAAGCAAGACCCTGTCTCAAAAAAGATGTTTTTTTAAATTAAAAAAAAACAAAGGGCTGAATGATTGTTGGAATTTTCTGTAAACTCTGGAGAGAAAAGCCCAGAGTATAGCTGTTTATATTAGAATCTCATGCTTGGTTAAGTAATTTAAAGAAACAGTAATTTATTTTTTGTTTATATTGTATTTGACATCTGCACTTTTAAAAGGATAATAATAATGACATTTATCAAAGGTACGGGGGTTAGCTAGGTTTTATTAAATTAGTCACAAAAGCTTACAATTCTGGTGTAATAACAAAATTTGCCCCTACATTTTTAGAAAATCGTTATCACAGTAAGAACGTGCCATTTTCTAGATGTTTTCAGTTTGCGTCCGTGTTGCTTGTGAATTCCTTTTCATTCTCTGCACTATAATCCCGAAGTCTCTGAAAGCACTCCTGTAACCAGTTCTAGTCTCAGCTGGATACCGAATGCATAGATGAACTACTTTTTCATTTGTATTTTGAGAGGAACTGTAGTTTTTATATTATTTTTTTCCGGATCAATTTGTTCATTAGCTAAATTACTGTTTTGTTTTCTGCCTACAATTAGTAGTGTCTTAAAAAAAAAGTTAGTGGTATGTTTTGGTCTTGCATAATTATATTAAAATGAATATTGCTTAATTTCTAAGTAATTTCTGTCAGTGAAAATTAGACATTAAAAGGGATGATTCAAACTGGGCAAGTGGTACATGTTTATAATCCCAGCCATTTAGGAAGCTGAAGCAAGAGGATTATAAATTCAAGGCCAGTCTGGGCAAAGCAAGATCCTGCCACAAAAGAGAGTTGTAGATGTAGATCAGTGATAGAGCACTTGCCCAGGATGTGCAAGGCCCAGGGTTCAATCCCCAGTACTTGGGGAAGGAAGAGCATGTGGGAGATTTACCAGCAGCCCTGTAAATAGCCATAAGGATGTTTGCAGTTTTATTTGGATTATGTGAACTTGCTAACTTGTTAGTAACAGCTCAGTGTTCTCCACCAAGTAGAGCAATCTTAGTAATAGCATAGCGTGCTTTTCTTTTCTCTTACCTCCAGTGCTTTCTGTTACAAACTGGAGCTAGATATCGCAGTAGGGGCTTCCCAAGACCTGTGCATTGGCTCCTAAGTAGACTTTTAAAGAATGGGAGATATTTATTCACGTATTTGTCATTACATTGAAGAGCATTCCAGAACATTGATACTTCAGGATTTAGTATTTCTTCAACAGTAAAGGGAAAAAGCCAGAGCTTTTACATTGGCTTCTCAAAAATAAGGCCCATTTTCAGCAAGAGAGAAGATGTAAACATTTTAAATATGGTTATGATTATTGTAATAGACAATTTTTTAGTTTCTGAGCTGAAACAGTCATTTTTTTCTTACCTTTCCAGAATATATAAATTCTGGATCTGGCAGTTCCAGTTCAGAAAAACATAGTGTGTTTTTATCATTGAAGTTTAAAATATTGTTTTATATGTCATTAAAAAAAATACTTCCTTGATTTCACTAGAATGTTGGTCCATGAGGTGAGAAATCTTGGTATGGTTTATCCTCTGCTTTCTATCTAATGTATTAAATGTGACATATGATAGGCACTCAATTATTTTTTTAAATAATTCTTGCCTTTCAAGGAAAAAGTGAAGTTTTTTATATCAGTGAATTAATTTTTGTTATTCAGAAAGCAGAGTTTGTCGCTGGGGAGAAGTGATGTAGTTCAGTTAAAAGAAGCCTACAAATGGATAATGCACCCCTTGTTTTCAGAGGAACTGGGTGTTCCCATCGATGGAAAGGTATTGGATTATGTACATTATTAATTTTATTCTTTGGTTTTATTTTATTATATGACAGAGTTTTGTTCAGCCAGGATAGTCTTCTCTGTAAATAATTCAGTAAAGGGTTTCTAAGTTTTTAAACTGTTAATTTCTTTTTTTTTTTTTTTTAAGACAGGATCTTGCTATATAGTTCAGGCTGGTCTTGAACTCACTGTATAGCCCAGGCTGGCCTCAAACTCATGGCAATCCTTCTGCCTCAGCCTCCCGAGTGCTTGAATTATGGGCGTGCACCACCACACCAAGCAAAATATTAATTTGAAGTTAAAGTCTCTTTTTTTTCCCTCTAAGACTTCTTTGTAATCCAAGACATTTATGTATTTAAAAAGTAATGTGTACCCTAATTAACCTTAAAAGGTTAAGAATAACCTGGGCCTTTAGCATTTAAATTGGAGGGGCAGATTTACTGACACAAAGTGATATAAAAATAACTGTGACCCAGTACAGACTCAACTCTAGACTATTTAATTTTGTTATATCTGTGGCTAATCGTATTTTAAAGTACGCAGAAGTTACATATTCAACTACAGTGAAAATAGGTTCAGTCCATCCCACCTGTTGGTATCTCAGGTCCCTTTGTTTATTTTTAGTCAGAGACCGCTTTTAAAACCAGAATACTTAGGCACAATCCTAGATCCAGAGAACACCCTGCTTCAGTCCCTGAAAAGGGGTGAATTTCAGGGAAGAGCTCAGGTTTCCAGATGTGAAAAATGTGTTAAAATCTTAAAATAGAGTTAGTATGTCTTCCTTGCCTGGTCATTTTTCTTGAAGGAAATTCCCGGAGAACCAGATACTCTCCTATTCAAGTAAAATCACAGAGTCATCTTCCAAAGCTAAATAGTTAGGTTTGTAACCATTCTAAATTCTACATTCAGGCGGGGATATAGCTCAGTGGCGCAGTGCCTGTCTTGCAAGCATGAGGTCATGAGTTCAATTCCTGATACCAAAAAAAAAAGAAAGAAAGAAAATTAAAAAAATAAATAAATTATACATTCTGTTTCCTTCAAATAGTCAGAACAAGCTCTGTCTTTGAAACTGAATACTAAGAGAATAGAGAATAAAACTTTTTTACAAATAGTATGAAAAGGAAATGAGGTAATGCAAGTACTTTGGAAATTAGAGAAGACATTAATGCAAAATATTTTTACCTCAAATTTCAGTTTTAAAGCACAAGTAGTTTTACATGTTGAATCAGGGAGAACAAAAAAACAAAATAAAAGATGTAAATGTTCTGATAAGTTCAGGCCAAATGGATGTTTCTTTAATAACAATTGTAGTTCAGTTTAATTTTATTTTGTAGATTAGAATAGGAGCCCCAAAAAGCAATTTATTATAGTGATTCTAGAGTAACTAATGAGCTTGCATACAATCCAGTGAACTTACTACACAACAAAGTACAGAGCATAATAAAAAAGAAAGTTGTGACATAGTGACATTTATAGCTTTTTTTCTAATACGGAATTTTGTATATTTTCTGCAGAGGTAAAGGTATATGTAGTATGAAATCTTTTTCTGTATAAGAGTATTCATTGTAGCATTTTTTTATGGAAAAAAGGAAAATTTTCTGTAAGTTAAGTGTGTAACAATCCTTAGAATTGAAAGATATCCATGAAGTAAGATTAAATGAAGCAATTTTCCAAAGGTATGCTTAATTCCTCAAAAACATATATGTTTAAATTCTTAAAAATGGTTAGAAACCCACCAAATTGTTAATTCTACCTTGGTGGAATGGGATTGAAAAACCATTCTGTATTTGGTTATTTTATGATTTGTAGGTACCACTTGTGTAAAAAAAAAATTAAGATCTCTCTTTTAAAACTAAAATTGATTGAAAAATTTGAGCATTTTAAAAATAAGACTTGGGTGTAGTAGTACACTCCTGTAATTCCAGCACTCGGGAGGCTGAGACAGGAAGGTCTCTATGAGTCAAGGCCAGCCTGGGCTATATAGTGAGTTCAAGGCCAGCCTCAACTACATAGTGTGACCCTCCCTCAAAAAATCAAAAAGTCAAATAAAAATAAGCTTCAAGCTAGGCACGGTGCTGCATGCCTATAACCTCTGCTACTCAGGATCTCAAGTTTGAGGCTAACCTGGGTAATTCAGCGAGACCTGGGGTGTAGCTCAGAGGTAAAGTGTCCCTAGATTGATCTCCAACCCTGAAAAAATATTCTTTGTACTTTTGAAGGATATGAATACAGTGCAATGTTTTTTGCCTCTTTATTAAATTTAACCATAGTATTGACTGAACCATTTTTTTCTTTTAGTTATTATCTCTTTTCAGGTGTCTAAATTCTCATTCATCTTCAGACCTCATTTACATAGATGCCTTACAATCATACAAGTTAATTAAAAAATTTGAAAGACCCTTTTGGTAGTATCACTAGTGACTGAATTTTTAAATGGAAAAGTAAAAGCCTTTCGTTTGTAGCTGCTGTGTGAACAAACTGTTTTGAGAGCCAGGAGTATTTCTAGTTTTCCTTGTCATTTTTTCTGCACCAATCTTTGAGAGTTAATTTCAATTTCCATTGATAAATTGTTAGATGTTAGTTTCTCTTTGCTCATTTTAAAACTGTCTTTATAATTTTTAGAGCTTATTTGAAGTGAGTGTGGTCTTTGCTCACCCAGAAACAGTTGAGGATTGCCACTTCCTGTAAGTTGCCACGTAAACAGCAGTGTCAGTTGTATAAAATTGTTCTTTCTTTTGGTTTTCATAAAAATAGTATTGTTTCTCTTTCTAATGAATATTTCAAAACTTGTCGTGTTAAAATGTAACCTCTCACATAAAGTTCCTGAGCAAACCAGTGCTGCTCATGTGGAGATTCATTTTGACTGAACCTGATATCCTAGGTTTAGCAACCATGTTATGTAAAATATAGTTGAATTATATCCATCCCCAAATGAACTCATTAATCTTTTTTATTAACTTGAATTTTATTTTAGAGGTACGATTTGCCCAGATTGTTTCAAGCCAGCCAAAAACAAACAGGTAAGTATATTTCTTAATTTTTAGTGAGGTTTTTGTACATTAAAAATGTGACTACTCTGTTATACCAAGATTTAATCTTTAAGTATTTCCATTTGCTACATTTATTTTTATTATTTTTTTCAATTCTCAGCACCTTTGCCTGGCTAGGAAGTCATAGCAGACAAATATTTGTCAGTATCTAGGCTCTTCCACTGGTTCATTAAGTTTAGAACCAGGGTTTGAATAATGTTACTGTTTGAGGAAATTCAGCTTTTAATTTTTAATTCCCCAAATTACATCATCTGGGGAAAACCCATGGTATCAGTAGCATTCCAAACCTTTGTCTGATGTATATTTTCTAGAGATTGGTGTTTAAAAATATAAACCAAAGTAAACGTTTTATTCAGGCAGTCCTGAATTAATACAATTTGAATATTCCTTATCCAAAATGCTTGGGCTAGAAGTATTTCAAAGATTCTGGAATTTTTGGATTTTGGAGTAGTTGTATAACGTTGTTTGAACTTCATTAATCTGGATTTTGAATTTTCAGGTAAAGGATACCGTCTGAATAGCTATATCATACTATGTTTGCCAACAGACATTTTGTTCACACTCTTCTTGAATGTCTGCTGTTAGCTGGTTTTCATGTTAATGAACAAATTAGTTTATTGCTTTCAGTACATGTGCCGGGATAGAAAGGCATAGTGCGCTATTGAGGCAGTCTTTCATGCCCTGGTTGTTTAGCTTGTTCTGTACAGAGAGGCATTTCTGCAGTTCTACTGATATCCATTTTGTTCTTATGATTGTTAGAAAGAATATGTCTATTTTTTTGTCAGAGATACATATTTTGGTCTCTCTTTTGCTTTGACCGATTACTTAGCCTTTCAGAAAGAGGGGTGGGGAGAGTTTGTAACATTTGTCAAGTACTGTGTCTTCTACAGAAATAATTAGAAGTACAGACAGACCTCAGACAGTGCTTCCGTACGCTTCTCAAGTCGTTCCAGGTTGGAACCAGCAGGCCTGGGGGATCCCATTGTCCCGGGCCCTGCCCAGAAGCCTTTGTGAACTAAAGGGAGAGGGGTCTTGGCACAGCTGTGGCTTGCTGCTTTGCCATACCAGTTAGGGAGCTCTGCCCAAATGACTTCTAAAATATTTGTGCTGATGATCTAGTTTCATTTCTTGTTACATCTGAGGAAATATGGAAGTGCTAGCATCAGATAAGAGGATAAGAATTTTTTTCCAAAGCATCTTAGACACCATGTCCTTTGGCCAGTGGGAGTTGCAAAGCCTCAAATGTAGGTTCTTTCTTAGTGGCTGAGAGTAAATTGAATGACCTTCTGAGATTCTTCCAGGCCAAGATTTCATATATTATAAAACAGGCACTTAATTTTCAGTTCTGATCATATGGTTCCTTGTGGAACTACTCCCTAGGGTTCCCCAGAATATGGTTTAGAAAAATCATTGCCATCATTGCTTTCACTAAGGATAAACTGTGAAGATGCCTACCTTTTGCTCCTTTTTAGTCATCTGTGAATTCTGTAGAACACAAGAAGCAATTATGATTTATCATTGTAAGACGTGAATATATGTACTAATTGAAGTGTGGCTTTTTATTTTAAAAAATTCAAGTGAGCTATGTGTGATGGTGCATACCTGGAATTCTAGCACTAGGGAGGCTGAGGCAGGAGGATTATGAGTTTGAGGCCAGGGTGGACTACATAGTCAGACCCTGTCTCAAAACAAACAAAACCCAAACCCAACTGGGAGATTTGTTGTAGATGCCCTCCTGTTACTTTGTGGCTGTCGAATGACACTGAACTGGTAGGTGCGAGAGAAGACCAGTTTGCTCATTTGCCTCTTGCCTTACAGGCTAGTCCTAAGTTATATGCTCCTGTCACCACTGAAGGGGTGTCTGGGAAAGACGCTCAAAGCATATTATGTGCAGTGTCACCATTTTTGTGTTTGAAGAATGCCACGCTGTGAAGAGTGGGCCCGTGCAGTAGAGGAGACTTGTTCTGCTTGATCTGCCTGGCACTGTGGACATTGAAGTATACCAGCCACAGAGCTGACGTTATGAGTGCTTGCGTATTACTTATTTTCTTTGAGCCGTGAAGTCTTTGTCCCTTTTAAGTATGTAAAAGAGTGTAATCTCTCTAATCATGTTCTGTACTTCAGCTCCAGTGTTTTATTGTTTAGGTAATGATGCGCCTTTTCTTTTCATTTTGCCCTATATAGTCGGTGTTCACTAGAATGGCAGTTATGAAAGCTTTGAATAAAATAAAAGAAGAGGATTTCCATAAGTAAGTAGAAGTATAAAAATAGGGAAGCAATCATGGACTTTAAAATAAAGGGAATGTTAGAGATAATCTGGGTTATCTCTGAAACAAGACTGGATGTGTTTGGGGACCATGTCTTATAAGGCCCTGGCTCAGTAGCTGGCGTGCAGTGGTGTCCAGTATATGTTTGTCAAATTACTCTTTGAATTGTGAATCAAGCCCAACTTCCTCATGTTTAGAAGAGGATTTTTATGTCCAAAGAGGACCCATCTTGCCTAAGTTTTCAACTGGATAATAGAGAGTGAACCTCTGTTCTAGTGCTATTTTTATTATACCCCTAATTCTGTAGTTCGAGGGTGGCCCATCTCTAGAAGAGGGAGCAGGCTAGTGAGTTTCCTTAGTTGCCGTGGGACTAGCAGGGACTGGGAGCACGGGAACCTGGCCTAGGTCCACTCTCTGTTCCTCAGTTGAAGTCCTAGGCAGATTAACTCCATCTTTGGCTATCACTGTCTTCTAAAATAAAATGTTAAAATATGCTAAGTTACAATAAGTACAGTAAACCTTATATTTTAATTCTCAGTGCATTTATTTTATTAAATAAAATATTAGTGTAGTTATGCTTTCAGAACATTCTGGAATAAATTTCAAGCAGTGATGTTATGAGGAGGGTTTCATATCTTTTACTGACTGAAAGTGAATCTCAGAGTGGAAATATTTTTATTACATTTTAGAAATTAAACATAATTATACAAGCAAGCCCTAGTTCCTGCATTTCTAAATGATTTCTTTGTAAAGACATCTTGGGAACCTAGGAAATTTTTAAGCCACACATATGGGGTAAATTTCATGTCTATCTGGATGTTGTGGCTTATACCTTATAATCCAGCTACTTGAGTGGGTGAGGCAGGAGGATCACAAGTTTGAGGCAAGCCTGGGCAATTTAGCAGGACCCTGTCTCAAAATAAAAGAGTTGAGGATATAGTTCAACAGTAGACTATTTGAATGACCCTCTGAATTAAATCCCCAGTACCACCAAAATATACATATATATCCACAACTAGTAATTTATAGGTAGACTCCAGTTTGTGGCTTCGGAAATTTCCTAGGTCATGGACAGAAAATAAAGCCATATGTTGTTCTTTCCCATCTGTCTTCAGTTGGGTTGAAGTTTCTTAGCTAAGAGGGTAGAGTGTCAGTCACTGTCTCCTTTTTCTGCTCAGTGGTCTAATTCCCAAAGTCATAGTTGGAATGAGAAGGAAGAAAAAGGAAAAATGGTAAAGTACCCTCCTAAGGATGGACCTGTGGCACTGGTGGATGCCCTCCACGGAAGGGACCACTCACTGCACACCAGCCTCACCCAAACAGTTGAGAATTGTGTAAGCCAGCAGCAGGTGGCTGAGGAGAGAAAAATGGTGGGGGACACTGGAGGGGCTTCTACTTTGTATATATATACATTTCCCCCTAATTCTCAAGGCTGTTAGAAATCATTACCTGGGAAAATGAGGCTCCCTGAGCTTGAAAAGTAGCATCTGAGGCCTGATTACTTAGTTCCACTGCTGTGTGTGTGGTGTTCCAGGGTGTGGGAGCTGCCCATGACATCTGTCACCTCACTGATGGCCAGGGTTGATTCGGCTGATGTGGCTGGCAAGGCGGGTGTCCCTTTCCTCCCTCACGCTCCCCGTGCGTCCCTCCGGTCCGAGTACGAGCAGCCCCTTCCCTTGGAGGAGGACCATTTCCTATGTCGGGAGCTGCGCTCCCCTGCCAGAACCACCAAACAACTCCCAAAACTGGAACTCCAGATCCTGACTCCTGTTGTTCCCAAACTAAAGGTTAGAGAGAGGCATAGTCCTTTAGAGACCCAGGTTCTGTGTGTGTCCCAGACGATGCTGATTCATCTTAGTTTTATGACTCAATATCATGTCTGGAAAACAGTAGCCGTAAAATTTATTTTTTTTTGCAGGCAGTTTCCCTGTCCTCCAAACTCGCCAAAGGCTGTATGCACAGTTCTTGAAATTGAATGTGCTCATGGTGCTGTTTTTGTGGCTGGTAAATTACTTAGTCTAGAATATATGTACACTGTCAACCTACTGTCCTTTCTGAACCACTCAATTGACAACTCTCCCGCTTTATTCTTACTGTTGTTAGGAGGGTCTGGTTAGTTTACTCTTTTGAGAAGTAGAACTAACAGCCAAAGTATTTTAGATTCCACAGCATTTCTTAAAGATCATCAGGAAATCTGTTATTTAAAATACCTTGCCAAAGGGAATTTCCATCAGAGATTGAATTTTCAACTTTTCAAATTTATTAGTGTCGATCAAAGTGGGCCAGTAGAAATATGGGCAGATGTAGAAACTCATAACTGATGAGAAAAACTGCGGTGTAGAAGGATGTTTTATATGACAAGGAACCCAAACTCGAAAAAATAATTCTATTATCTCCCAAATGAGTAAACACTTGGCTTTCCCCTGAAGAAAAGTTGTTGCATTGACTTTTCCAGGCAATACTATAGCAGTTTTTGTTTTGAAAGTTAGGGCTGCTTCACAGTAATAGCTGAAGTGGAAGTGTACTTCAGCCTCGATTGCCCTGGGGCAGTGAAAACTTCTCCCCTTAGTGTAGCTTTATTCGTAAAGCGGTGAGTCATAGTCTGCTAGGGTGGGTTTTTTTTTTTGGTTGTTTGTTTCTTTAAGTTACAAAAACTTCAAAATTTTCTATATTTGAATCCCTTGGAATGTATTATCACCAGTGACTGTTGCACTGAGAATATTATTAATCAGGTATAAAAGCAACAGTTTTTTAAAATGATCCTTAGTATGTACCATTCTATAGCTTGGTCAGTCAGCTGGTCATATTACTGCATATACTGCGCATTTTTCAAACTCATTCCTACCATGTTGTTAGCCATCTGTTCTATGTTACTTTATATATTTTTATTTGATTATCTTCATGTCTATTACTGGCTCCTCAAGTCAGATGTGAATTAAAGGCTAAGCCTTGTTTTATATCATAAAAATTACTATATCCTAGCACCTAGGATATTGACACTCATTCAAAATTGTTGCTTCTCTTTTTATCCTATTGTGTTAATTATACCATTCCATACAGGTTACCTAATATTTCTTTGACAGGGAGATACAATAAATACTCCAGAAATCTACCACAAACTCCTTGGGTAATTGATGGAGAAAGGAAGCTGGAATCTTCAGTGGAAGAATTAATTGCAGACCATCTATTGATAGTATTTAAAGCAGAGAGTAAGTTATAATACTGATGTTTTTAAGTCCTTGTCATTCATGAGCAGATTTCTCTGGGTTGGCAGGAAAAATTACTGTATTTTGTTAATCACTACCAAGTCTAGGCCGTATAGGGATTATGTCCAGGCTGCTCTGGCCGAGGCTGGTGTTTAGCCGAGGTGTCCAAGGATGTCTTTCCTTTCTCAAAATGCCTATTCTTTCCTGGAAAATGGAAAACAGTTGATATCACTTTAAATGAATGCACTTGGTGCACCGCATTTCTCACATCTAGTACTTATTTAACAGTCATCACTGGCAAATGTGTAGCTTCTGTTTTAACATATGAAGTGTGTTAGGATGAAGTTCAGGCCTAGAGAAATTAGACGAACAGAAGCCATTTTAGAAAACTTCATGCCACCATGTTTTCTTTTAACTTCCTAGGCATTAATGTGCCCAGAGTTTGTGGGATGAGTCAGGTCCTGTCAAGCTTATGTTTTCCTGTCTCAGCAGGCCTGGCAGGTCAAAGGCAGCATAAAGTCTTGCAGTTTCGACTGGGATATTACTGTGAGCTATTGCCATGAGCTTTTACTTCGCTTAATATTTACAGACTGGTGATCTCCTAAGTTTTATGATTCAGTATCACGTCTGGGAGATTATGAAGATATAAAAATACAGCTGACCATAAAAAGTCTCTTTCAAAGTCTTTCTGGTGCTGCTGGACTCCTTTTCTTCAAGAAAATTCAAAAAAGTCTTCAGTTCTATTTTAAGTCTTAAAGAAGCAGTTCCAAGGGAAGCTCGTGTTATCTCAGAAGGCTCTGAAATAGATGTATGTTTCCCGCTTGCAGTCTTTCATGAAGTTGTCATTTTACACATGAAGGGAGAACTCTTGTCCCCAAACTAAAAGTAAAGCAAATTGTGTGTTCAGTATGGATGCTCAGGAAATTTATTAAGAGCCGTATGAGAAAAAGCAGACCTCTAGTTCTTTGTGCTAACTGTCTCCTTGTCAGGTGATAAAACCTTGTTTGAAATCCTGAATTAATTTACTGAACCCATGTTTCTCAGATATATCAGTTGTTACTCTTGATTAAGGGTTTATATCTGAAAACTCTAGAAAGATGACTGTAATTGTTGTGCCCTTAAGTTTTACAGCTCTGTGAAATAAACCAGTATTACATGAAGCAGCCTCCCTACTTACGTAACCATTCTTTGCTACACATGGGACATCCAACTTGTTTCTTAGTCACCACACACTGGCACATCCTGTTATCTACTTGCACATTCCCTAGTTGATGAGTAATATTTTGACACTCTTAAAATCAGTGAGTCTAAGTTTTTCCCAACACTGCATTTATTTTTGTTTTTGTGTGAGACGGGCTCTCGCTGTGTAGTTCAGATTGGCCTTGAATACACTGTGTAGCCCAGGCTGGCCTTCAATTTGCAGCAATCCTCCTACCTCAGCCAACCCAGTGCTGGGATTATAGGCGTGCGCCAACACACCAGGCCCAATACTATGTTTATTACTTCATTTATTGACTAACTGTTTATCATGTCAAGTCCCTGCTGAAAAGTGATGAGCTGTAAGGTAAAGCCCAGCTCCTTAACTTAGTATTCTGGGGCCTTCTTTATCTGGCCTGTGCCCATTTTTCAGCTTTGATGTCTGTCTGCCCACGGGTGCAAAGGCTACTGCAGATTAGCTGAACCATGCAGAGGTCCTGAACACTCTTGCCCTTGATTTTGCTTTTGAAACACCCTTTCTTTTGAGTAGAAGACTCAAAGAACCCAAGAATTAGAGGCTACGGCAAGAACTAATGTGCTTTTAGAAAACTCATCTAACTTCTAAGTGTATATTTTCTAATACTTAAGGCACAGGCTTCTTTTTCCTTTTTGTCAGCTATTATTCCTGGTTGCACACTAATAAAGTTTTCAGGTTTGCCCCTACGGGTTTTTGCCACTCTATGTTCCAAGGGTCTTTTCTTGGCTCTCAGTTTGAAACATTTTTTCTAAAAGGTAGAATCCATACTTCTCCTTCGGTCTGGATTTGGTGCTTCTCTGGCCTTCTCGCTTTCTACAGCTCTTTCTTTGTATGGGCAGGAACCTGGGGGGAGTGTCGTGACTGGACGATGAATGAGAGTTTCGGCCCGAGTTCATGTAACCGGTAGACTTAATTCTGAGTCCTGTTCATTCTTGCTATCGTGCTAGTCTTGGATTGTAGCTTCTGTGGGCCCCCTGCTTCTGACTGGGAGATGGGTGTAGAGAGGTAGAAGGCAAACCACTGCAAGGGAGTCTGGGCCACGGCTTCCTAGAAAGCCGCGGCTTTCCATCCTTAGTGCGCTGTGTGAGTCTGTGGACTCCGGAAGCTTCTGATATTGCTGTGGGCTTATTAGTAACTTGACATTGGAATACAGACAGAAGGTGGAGGGTTCCCTGGGACTTAGCAGGCCAAAGACTGATTGATTGATTGATTGATTTCCCTGTCTCTGTCTGTCTGTGTGTCTGTCTCTCTCTGGAACACGAAAATGAGTCTTTATTTTAACAGGTCCTGTGCTGCAGCACAGGGCGTCAGGACATGAGCAGGGAGCCGTCCTAGACTAACACCAGGAGCTGGCTGGAGAGTGCTGCGGAGAGAGCGGCTGCTGGCCTGGTTGGCGGGGAGCTAAGGCGGATGGTTGCTGTGAACGTTGGGCGTGTGTGGGGGCCCCAATCCCGCCCTTCCGGACCTTGGCTGCTGCAGGGCGCCCCCTCCCACCTTCAAAAGCAACAGTGTCCTCCTCCCTGCCTGGCTTAGATTCTTCCTTGGAAGGGAGCCTGACCTCATCCTCCTGAAGCCTGAAGCCCATTTGGCCAGTCCTCAGATGTCACACACAGCATGGCCACCCATACCTCTGAGCGAAAGCAGCCGCATGAATTCTAGGCCTCCTTTGGATATCTAGACCTCATCAAATTAGCCCCGGTTGCTCCTCTCTGTGAGACACACAGTTCTGGGTCCTGTGGGTCATAGAGGAGCTCACTGCACTGGACACCACAGCAGATAGCCAGAGCCTATTTCTAACAAATGTTGGCTTTGATCTGCCAAAGGGATTTCTAAAAGGTGAAGGAATCTGAAATCCTGTTTTCTCTACAGCGAAACATCTCAGTGTGTTTTCATGGGACTTTCAAGCCTGTTAGCCTTTCCTTCCTTTCCCTTCCCTTTTCTGTTCTGTTCTTTTCTAAGAAAAATTGTCTTCCTGTTTTGCCTACACTGACCTTGAACCCCGGACTCAAGGGACCATCCTGACTCAGCTTCCCAAGCAGCTATAGGCATGCCTCACTAACCTTCGTTCTTCTAAAATTTGCATGGAAATTCTGAGTGTAGAATCTTTGCTGAGAGGAAATGGCTGTCACAGTGAGATGCAGTCCTTCTCCCTTCCATCATCTGCAGCAATCTTGTTCCTCTTTACCTTGTGTTCTCCAAAGTGGCTGGAATATTGGGGAATAAAGACAAACCCCATTGCGTGTGTTGGAATTGGGCCCTTAGTGCAGCAGTGTTCCCGCACTTATGCTGTCTTATGCCTAATTCACTTTTTGTAGTCTGTATCCCTCCACAAAGAGTGCGAGCCTAAGACTTGTATCCGTTGTGTTTTCCTTTGTCTTTCCAGCAGCAAGCATAGTGCCCTGTACTTGGCAGTTACCCGGGAAACACTTGCTCACTGAATGGCTAAGGCAAGGTGTGAACCTGAGCTCTTCTAGCCTTCGGTCTCTGTATTCAACAACCTTACACTTTACCGCTCTACGGGTTCTTAGTCAAAGTTCCTAAAACATCCCAGCCTTGTCTAGACGCTGGTCAAAGATTGGTCCTGTCTCCCAGGGTGCAGTCTGAGCTCTCAGGTTATATCTTTGTGATCGGTAGGGCCCTGTGGTTAAGAGTCTCTGTGGAGACTGCCTGGTGCTACCATTGGGTCTGCATTTCTTAGAATGGTGTGACCTTAGGCAAGGGGTCCAGCCTGTGTGATAATGGCAGTGTTAACACACATAAAGCTCTTAGAATAACACACCTGTTCATGGTAGTATTTGCTGTGGTGGTGGTGATGAAATCATCAGTCAGCTCTGTATCTAAGAATGTTGTTGTATACTTTTCATTTAACCATTTTCTTTATCCAGTTTTTATAGTTTTTAGTTTGTGATGATCTGTTTATTGTAGGATGTACACCGGTTTAATCATAGCTCTAGCTTAGGTTTGATTAGACAGTGAATTTGGTTTTTAGGCTCAACGCCCCCCCCATTTTTATTTAGAGGCTTTAATTCTTATGTAAAAGTTTTTTTTCAGGGAATAAAGATGATAGACTTTTTGCCATAAGCTGGTGGCCACAGAGGTGGTGGGGCCTTTACTCAGGCCGTCCTGCGCCTCCGCTTTCCTGTGTGATGATGTCAGAGTTTGACGTCGGAGTTACCTAGCTCTGTCCTTTAACCATGTGACTTTGGGAACATTGCCTACATTTCTGTAGCTTACTGTTCTTCTGTTTAATTCTTCACAAAGTTATAATAAGGTTTAAATAACGTACGCATAAGTGTTACTCCAGAGCCGGGCATATAGTGAGGATGCAGTATGTGGCATTCATCGTGATCGTTTCTGTTTTCCTCAGCGGTTGGACTGGATGGAATGATGGCTGTCCCTTGGGCTTCTCCTGCAGACTGTCCCCGACTGTAGAGTGGGTTTCTCTCAGAGCTCGGGAGCAAGCATCTTGGGGTATATGTCTCTGATTTTTTTCCTTTGTCTGTTTTCCAAAGGCTTTAATTTCTCATCCTCTGGAAGAGAAGATGTAGATGTGAGAACATTAGGCAATGGTAAGATTACATCAGCATTAACTTTGCAGTTATCATCTTTTGCAGACGGCAGCCTTGCTGTAGTCACTTAGTCAGAGCTAAGGTAGGCAGGGCCCAGAGCTCCTCCGGGCTCAGAGCCTTGCGGATCGTGGAGCTGCCTTTGCAAATTACGTGATACCCACTTCACGGGAGCCGTTTCCTCAGAGAGGATCCTGGTTGCATACTCGTAGCTTGTAAGGGACTTTTATGTGTATCCCTCCCCCAAATTGGATTAATTGTTCCATTTAGTAACATTTCAGAAGTACCAGTTTTCAAAATTTATGTCCTCATTTAAAAAACTGATTCTGCTCTTAGCTTTCATTTCTCTCTTTTTATCTTACTAAGTTACGAAAGATGATGAAATATAATCCTGAGCTATTTGACATTTATAGTCCCTTTCTCTCATGGACTACAGTTTTTCTGTTTCACTAGTGGGTTGGGCTGGGGAGTGGATTTCGACTTGGTATACCTGAGCATTGTTGCATGTGACAGTGTAATAGCACCGTAACCATAATTCAGAGGTGATTTTGTGAGGAACGCAGGCTTGCATGCGGATCTTTGGGAACACAGTCATTTTCACAAATCGCCCTTGCTGGGGTTTAGCAACCCCTGTGCTCCTGAAAGCCGCTTGATTCTTTTCACATGTTCGTCCCCCCAGATGTAGTCATGCACTGAACTTCTGGCCTGTAAGGCTCAGCCCATTCTCACTCCTCACCCTCTTGCATGAGCCTAAATGTTAACCCCGTCGACGCGTCTCTGTTTCATGACGGGGTGCACTCCAGGAAGGCCCTTTGCAGTCGAGCTGGTGAACCCTCGTAGAGTGCGTTTCACATCACAAGACATGAAGGAGCTTCAGCAGGTAAACCTCTTCACAATGTGGAAATAGTCCTGTTTCTGCAACTCGGAGCTAGAACTGTTCATTGTTTTTCTTTTTCTGCTACTACAGAAAATTAATCAGTCATCCAACAAAATCCAAGTACGTGATTTGCAGCTTGTCACAAGGTAAGGGTGGGTTCATTGGAGATGATTCAAAAGGGAAATTTTAGTTGTAGATCATAATATCTGATGAGGGAATTGCACCTGGAAAAAAACAAAGAACTTTCTAACAGTCCAGTCAAAAATGGGAAAGTGATTCAGTAGACATTTCTGCAAGGAAGACATGAACAGCCAGTGAACACATGCAAAATGCTCAGCATCATTAGTCACTCGGGCAATGTAAATCAAAACCACAGTGCGATCCCACTTCACAGTCACTAGGATGGCCATTATAAAGAACAGAAAATAACGAGCGCTTCCAGGGTATACACAAACTGTAACACACATTGTTGGTGGGATTGCACATGTGGCTGCTTTGGAAAATAGGTTGACATTTTCTCAAAAGATTAAATATAGAGTACCCATGTGAACCAGCAGTTCCTCTTCTAGACTTTATATTTGCAAGAGAAAGGAAAATATACATCTGCACAAGGACTTGTACTTGAGTGTTTATAGTAATAGTATTGCTAAAGCAAAGAGGTAGTTACTACCCAAGTGTCTGTTGATGGCCGAAATGTGATATAGTAGTTTCCCAGTTATCTGTGGAGGACATGCTCTCTTTTTGTTTTTGTTTGCTTGCTTTGAGACAAGGTCTCACTATGTGGTCCAGGCTGGCCTCAAACTTATAGTGACCCTCCCGCCTCTGCCTCCCAGGTACTGGGATTAGAGTGTGTGCCACCACACCCAGCTGTGGAGGATGTGTTCTAATACTCCAGGAGATGCCTGGAACGGTGGATAGTTCTGAATTCTCTATCCTATGCTTTTTCATATACATGCCTGTGATAAAATTTAATTTATAAATCAGGCACAGTAATAACTAGAACAATTATAGCAATATACTGTAGTATAAATTATGTAAAATATATGAATTGTTTATTTCTAGAACCTTCCATACATGTAATGTTTTTAGCTCAAGGTTGCCTATGGGTAACTAAGACTGCAGAAGGTAAAACTGTGGAAAAGGGGGGATGACTGTATAGCCATGCAATGGAAAATTATTCAGTAATAAAGACGAATGAAGTACTGACATGGCACAACAGAGATGAACCTTGAAAGTGTTATAAAGTGAAAGAAGGCAGTTATCCAACACCACATACTGTATGAGCTGTGTTACCTGACGTGTTCAGAAGAGGGCTGGAAATGAGTGGCCGTCCAGGGCTGGAGGAAGGGAGGAATGGGGCGGGACTGCTAACGGGAGTGGGGTTTCTTTTGTGGGGTGACGCGGGTATCCGAAAGTTAGGTTGTGGTGATAGGCACACAGCTCTGTAACTATACTAAAAATCATTGAATTGTACAGTTAAAAGGGGAATTGGATGTAAATTATATCTCAATAAAGGTATTTTAAAAGAAGGATTTGGAGCAAGGCTTGTGTATATTTTATATATTCAGAGCATTTTCTTTAATTGTTTTTACTTAGAGAAGCAATAGGACATATGAAAGAAGGTGAAGAAGAAAAGACCAAGACCTATAGCGCCTTAATATGGACAAATAAGGCAATACAGAAGGAAGACATTGAGTTCCTAAATGATGTAAAGGTAGCTTAAATGCCGTTGTTCTTCTTACTTTATTGTTCTGTTGCCCATAGAAGAAGCCACTGTTTTCTTGGTTATTATGAGTGAGTCCCAGAGTGTGGGTTTGGGGTCTGTGAGAAGTAGATTCAAATTCTGGCTTTGCCATTTATTAGTTGAATTCCTGGGCTTCCATTTAACCTAATAGGCAGTGCTGCTAATGGTTAAAAGCCTAACTCTGAAGACGGATCACCTGGAGGCAAATCCTGGATCTGCATTTCTTAATTTCTAACTTTGAACAAATATGAATAGAATCATAATGGACACAGAGATGCATATAGTTATTGCAGCATTGTTTATGTGGGCTATATATTTTATAAAAATCGATAATGTACAAATTTATTTAACCTCATAATGCTTGAGTTTCTTCTGTAAAATTAGTGAAATAGTTAAATAAGTTTAATCTTATAAAGCACTTTGGGTGGTTCCTGGCACATAGAAAACACTCAGCAGTGTTTATCTGTAAGAAATAAAGATGACATAAAACCTAGAATAGAATCAATGCTAAAATTAACTGTGTGAGTAAACATGAAATAACATATATTTTGGTACTTGCCTTCACATGAGCGTGTCACAGTAAAGGGTCTCCCTGTTCTTTTGCATATTTCTTTCCACTTGCCTTTACTTCTATGTGTAAAGATAATTTACTTTTTTTTTTGTTTTGTTTTGTTTGAGACAGGGTCTTGCTATTAGTTCAGCCTGGCCTTGAACTCAATATATAGCTAGGCTGGTCTTGAATTCACAGCGATTCTCCTGCCTCAGCCTCCCAAGTGCTGAGATTACAGGTGCAGGGTACCACTCCAAGTGATAATTTACTTTCAAGTGCAAAGAATGAACATAAATGGACACAGAGATACATATAGTTATTGCAACATTGTTTATGTGGGCTATATATTTTATAAAAATCGATAATGTATTAGAGGGGACTAGTTTAAAATTATGACTTAACTGTATAATGGACTATTACTACTCAGTTCTTTAACATAGGAAAATGTTTCTGATAAGTGCTAGGGGGAACAAAAAGGGAAGGATGTGTAGTGGGTGGTACATTGTGGTTTAATATATGCATAAAAATATCTGGGTGTGTGTATGTGTGACTATGTAGGAAACTAACAGGATGGCAGAAGACACCATTGGTAGGCTTTTTACTTATTATGAAACCTACAGGTAACTAGTAGATAGTGGACAAGGGATATGAACAGACAGCTGGAAAGGGACAAGTCAAACAGGCCAAGAACCACTTGGAAAGACGACCTCAGCCTCTAGGGTCAAGTAACGAGAAGGTATCGCTGTATCCCCTTCCGCTGAGGAAACCAAGCCGTGCGCTTTAGAGAAGCAGGAGAGTTGCTTATGTTCAGCAGAAATGTGAAGTGTTTCGGAGCCCTTTTTGGAAAGCAACACGGCAAGGATTTTAAAATGTAAAAATGCACGTGTTTTCTATCCAGCACACGGTCTGACAATCACTCTTGGAGACATGAAACTCTAAGACATAAAGATAAGTATACACAAAGATTTACTGACTTTGTTCAAAGTGGCAAAATCAACAGTAATAAAACTAGAAGCAAAACAAACGTGTCAATAAGGAAATTATAGATTATTATATAGCTATTATAAAAACAAAACCAGCATATGATCACATTCGATATATCTTAGTATATATATGAGGTATGATTAAAAAATACAGTGTGTGCTTAAATAAAAATGTATTACAGTAAAAGACGCATTGCCCGTAACCCCCCTGAAAACACCCCCCTCGCTTCAAACACACTTATCCCATTATAGTTGCCACTTTCTGAAGAAGTTTGAGAAGTCCTTTCATGAGTGTCTTTATAAATTGTGCTGGCCTGGCTGCCTTGAATCATTCAAAACATTTACGTGTCATGGTTATTCTGACCTTGGGGAAGAGCCAGAAGTCACATGGTGCCAGGTCTGGTGAACAAGGTGGATGCGGACACACCGTCACGTGCCCACGGGCACTCAGCCCCGGCACTGAGCACATTTGCTATCGTACCTGATAGGGACCCTTGTAAAAGAGGACGTTACCAACTGCTGTGAGTAAAGAACAATGTGATAAGTATATTTGAAGCGAGGTGGGAGTGCTTTGAGGGGGATTAATGGCAATGCGTCTTTTACTGTAATAAATTTTAAAAAATTACATATGCATTGTGTTTTTGATTACCCCTTGTAACGTGCCAAAAATGTTGAGGAAAAGGTAAAGGTGTATCTGAATCTATGACTCAAAGAACCCAAGACATTCTAATAAAAGAAGTGAGGAACAGAATAGTACTTACAGCATGAGTGAAAAGCGTCATTCACAAGTGCTGCTTGGAGAAGCTCACATAGACGGGGGCATTGCTGGGTCACCTTCTGCTGCCCGTGCGGTTCTCGGGTTCTGCGATTCTGTAGGCCTCTTTTGGCTTTTGGCCTTGCTATCTAGGGGCTTTTAGGTTAGTAGTTACGATATAGATGGCTAGCTTTAAAATTGCAACATCAAGATTTCCAAACTCTTTATGTATTCATATATGTACACATTATTCGGAATGCTTCACTCATGTGTATACATTATTCAGAATGCTGTGGGCAAAATAAATCCATTAAAAAATAGATTCCCGGCTGGGGACAAGCCCTTAGGTTTGATCCTTAGAACCAACCAAGAAGATTTATAGTTTGGGATAGCGCTAGAGCTAATTTAGAAATAACACTCTAGGGTGACTTTTGTCCGTATAGGTTAAGCTGTGAAAGGGTCTGTTTTAATGTTCCACAACCCAAGTGGACGGATGGGACTAGTGATTCGTAGTGACATTCTGACAATAACAACATTTCAAATAATCTTACCAGCATAAAAATAAGAATTCAGTTACTTCCTTATTGAGAAAAAAATCACTTCACATTTATTATTTGTTTTCTCTCATTTTAAAAGGCAACTTACTTAAATAAAAATTTGTGTGTTTGTGAAAATTCAGCTGTATGGGGATAATGGAGTGCAGTGTTAGAGTAAGCAAAATGACTTTTTGTCATCTAAAAGCGAACAAAAGACACACAAGCACGTGTTTCTGTGAGTGCTGTGTCAGAAGCAGCGATGGGTATTTCTGTTGACAACCTGGCTTGTGGTCAAAGTACTGCAGTTTGACTCAGGCGGTAAAGGAACCAGGGGAGAAAGGTATCACTTGCTAGTTGCTCACTTAAAGGCCAGCTGTTTCAGTACATATCTGTATGGGTTACTGAATAGTCCAGCCATGTCATTTGCTCCATCCATGGTCTTTTCTGACCAGAGAAAAGTCAAACCTTATGGAGACAGCTCATCCCATCAGAACAAAATGGTACGAATGCTAATCAGAGAATTATCATAAAAGAAAAAAACCCTCACAGAGTGAGGCAGAGCCAGTGCCTCCCTGCTCTGATAGAAGCAGTGACAACCTTTCGAGTTCGGTCTTTGTCAGGACTTGCTCTCTCTCCCTTGATGGAGAGCTGATAGGGGGAGACCAGACAGAAAACTTGCCTTCCATAGCAGGGCTCAGGCACTCACTCATCATGCAAATTAGGAAGAGTTGTTCCAACAAGAAGCCATAGAGAATTCAAGGTTGTTAGAACCGACATTTCTGGTTATGCCCAGTATGTTTTTAATACTTGAAATTAGTTGACCTTCTGCAGTATTAGCCTCTAATTCTAACGTCTGTCTTCTGGCATAAAGGGAAATTACTAATTAGGAGCAAAATAAGCCTGAGTCCCTACAAAATCAGAATTGTGACATGCAGTGTTATTTTTCTCAAGCTGGGTTAACTAGTGTCGAGAGTCCTTGGTTTATTGCACACACTTATTTGTAATTGCTACGTTAAAATGTTACACTAAACGGTGTAGCTTTTCCAGATAGATCCTTTTCTATAACAATCACCACCATCCTGAAACTAGGGTACATGATTTCCCCCAAAATGTGCATGCCACCTGTGTGGCAGCATCCCGCCCTGCAGCAGCCATTTCTCACCCCGGCCTGAAATCCTGTTAGTGCTCACAGTCAGGCCCTTGGGTCGGCAAGCAGAGGTGAGAAGCTTGCCCTCCAGGGAGCCCTGCGAGGTGAAGTGTCGGGTGAGCTCCAGGGTCCTGCCAGTCTGTTCCATATTCCAGCAGGTGAGACCTGAGGGATCATTTACTTCCAAGACCCCCTCTTCATGAGAGCGGTAGGGCCCAGGAAGTGAGTAATGGTGACCTAGTTTGGGAGCAGGCCCACTGGGTTGGAAGCTAGGCAGTAGAACTTCTTGTGGGGTTTGTTAGTTCCGGTGGTGGCTGGGAGAGATGCAGTGCGCTGGAGAAACGTTCGTGGTGAGCTATGGGTGGGAAAGGCGCTGAGCCAGGCTTCCCTGGAGGAAGGCTCTGACTCGGCTGTGTCCTATCCTCCTCTAGGACCTAAAGATCGACCAGAAGACACCTTTACGTGTTCTTCACCGAAGGCCCCTGGCTGTGAGAACGCGGGTCATTCACTCCATGGAGACTCTCTTCGTGGATGAGCACCATTTTCGCCTCTGCCTGAAGACCCAAGCTGGAACGTATCCTTCCACACTGTGCTGCAGTCATCTAACCAGAATCATGTTGGGAGAGTTAATGCTGCTTCTCAAAATAGGTTCGGCTTGGTCTGGGAGATCGTAGAGGGAGAATTATATAGACAGGAACCCAGTACTTACTTTAAAGTATTTTTTTCCATTAAATTTGTGTTTTTTGGCCGGGCATGGTGGTGCACACCTGTAATTCCAGCACTCAGGAGGCTGAGGCAGGAGGATCGCCGTGAGTTCAAGGCCAGTTTGGTCTACAGAGTGAGTTCAAGACCAACCTGAACTGCATACTGAGATTCTGTCTCAAAAGAAAAAAGAAATGAATTTGTGTTTTTCAAAATGACTTTTTAAACCATGAGAGCAGCAGTCAGGTCGGTGTCAACTTTAAAGTTATTTATGTTTCAATTAAAGTTTCTTACATATTATTTAGCACATGGTAAGTACTCAGAAAATATTTTTGATTGTCATATATTCATTCATGAACATATTTAGGTCCTTTCAGGCATTTGCCCCACATTAGACACAGGTGATAGAAGGGAATTGCACTGTTTAAAAAAATTTTTTTTTGTTGAGACAGGTTCTCCCTATATTGTCCAGGCTGATTGTGAACTCCTGGACTCAAGTGATCCTCTCGGCTCAGCCTTCCAAGTGCTGGCACTGCAGATGCGTGCCACTGTGCCCAGCGCTGCTGTGCATACTGATATTCTTTCTTTACATGCCTTGTGAAGAAACAAACAAAAAAGGCACTTGAGATTATATATTATTTATTTAAGTCATATAAACTTGGTTGACAGTAATATTAGCCGGCATTTGTACCATTTTCAAAGACTACAAAGAGACCTGTGTAAAAAAGCGTTGTACATAGATAAGGCTGATATCATGGTTTAAACACCCATAGTCCGAAGTTGACTTGTGTGGCTTTATATCACGAGTTACTGATTAAACGTATCAGGGAGATCTTGTCGTCCTAACCTTCGTTATTATACTTGAATCAAAACATTTCTTGAAGGTAGAGTGAATAAACTTCCAGAAAGTGGGAACATAATATCAGTACATTATAGTCTTGCTGTCAGTTATCTAAGTTTTATTTTTCCTATTCAAGTTCTATTAAATATTTTATACTGAATGCTGGCTTTTAACACAGTGCAATGGTAGGTTTTTCCTGAATGCTAACGAAAGTGTGTATTTTTCAAATAAATATTGTCACAGCTAAATACAGTCTTGTGTAAGGAAAGTTAGTCATTGCCTTCAAAATTTAAAGAGCTCTGAGGGAAATACAAAGTCACTCCTTTGAAAAGAACTCAACCCTGGCGTGGTGGTACATGCCTGTAATCCCAGCATTTGAGAGCTGAGACAGGAGGGTCTCTGTCAGTTCAAGGCCAGCCTGAATTACAGAGTGAGACCCTGTCTCAATCAGTCAATCAATCAATCAATCAATCAACAAACAACTCAGTTTTTCCCTAGTTATATTAGCAAACTATTTTGGGTGAGTGTGATGTAAAGACGAACTTACACAGTGATACCTTGGTTCATGAACTTAATTCTTTCCAAATTGCTTGGTTGCAACCAGAATCATGGAACAAATCCTGTGACCAGAATCATGGAAAGAATTAGTTTGTGAGCTGAGATACCACCGTATTGGCTTTACCAGCAGGAACCAGTCCGTCACAGGTTATTTTCTCAGGCACACATCTCTCAAATCAGAACTCAGAAATAACCTGTCTGCTTTTATTTATGATTTCCCTTTCACCTGTTCAATCTCGCCAAACAGTGTTGCATGGGCACCCGTTTTTTTCCTTAAACAGATTCCAGCTACATTAAAGAGTTTGTACATGGAGACTTCGGGAGAACGAAGCCAAACATTGGCTCTCTGATGAATGTGACTGCGGACATTCTTGAGCTAGATGTGGAGGTAAATCACTTTCCAAAGGCATGCCCTTCGGCATTATACCAAATAGCACCACCCACTTGTACAGGTACATATTAAAAAATGGTTGAAATCTCAGAGTAGTATTGTATTATAGACAGGGAGCATCTTCTGAATATTGGTTTTTAAAATGCACAAGATCTTATTTATGATTCTTGTGAATCTATATAGCTACTTTACTAGCTGTGCTTTATATACGGCATCAGATTAAACCCTTAAAACAAACAGATGAACAAATAAAATTGTAAGTGTCCTGCACATGTACTTTGAGATGCTAGGGGCTCGTTCCCATATCTGCTTGGAAACATATTCAGGACAAGGGTAGAAGTGGAATGAGCTAATGGTTATTGACAAAAGCATTGCTCTAAGGAACTCTTAGGATGTGGCCCAAAGGTGGTTTTGTAAGGGGCTCCTCTGATGTGGTTCTCTACTCACAGTCTGAACTGAAAAAGGTTAAAAGCCAATTAGATGAATTGATCTTTCGGGCAATTCTCTTTTTCCATTTGGGCGTCAATAGATGTTGAGTCCCTTTTTATGCGCCTTGATGAAAATCTGCTTAGGAGTAGAGTCCTTCTGTACCCTTCACACACGTCAAAATCTTGGGAGAGGCTAGCATTTTGCACTAGGGAATAATAGCAAATAAAAAGAAGTATTGCCCAGTGTGAAAACAGCCATGGTTCATATTCTTACCGTACCAGAAATGCTCTCACGTGCTGTCAGGTTAGATTTTACATGCTCTTGCGGTGCAGCCAGTGACACCCTTCAAGGCCCCAGGCCCCAGGCCTCCAGCTGCATTCATCTTTCTGGACCCTGACATTTACAGATAGCTTAGGAATGTCAGAGTCACAGTCGGGACTTTTCAGGCCTGATCAACCATGGCGCTTTGTGAACACTACAGCATGCCTCCTCGTCCCTCAGCACACCCAGCTGTGATCAGTAACGTTTAATTCTTCAGTTTGAGAAACCATTCTTTACTTTGTATGGGTGTTTCGTATATGGCTACATACTGAAACACTACCAAAATATCTTCTTGAGATTTATAACATACACGCACATACATATGTACCACCACCACCACCAAAGTTATTTGGGCTTTTTCAATAATTTTTCTGAATCTGGAACTTTCAGTAAATTATTTCAGGTTTTAAACTTTAAATGTCAAGAAAACCATGGATACAGTGGATGTTTTTTAAGCTCTTAACATAGGTAGGGGCTGTTTTCCCTAGTTAGGACAAGATGTGTTTTGATGCTTCTAGAATGTGTAGTTTGTGTAGGGACAAAATAGTCTTTCTGCAGTTTCCAGGTTTTGTTCTAGAAGAGCACAATGGAAGTGAGTAGAGCTAGAGAGCTGAATTTTAAGTGGAACAGTAAACGTTCTGGTGTAGTGAAACAAAAACATCCTGAATCCTCTAGTTCCAGGTGCTCTTTTGGTTCACATTTAGTTGCTAAGTTACAAACAAGTCTCTGGCTGATAGACTATGGAGTAATGTGCCGTGTAATGGTGTTCGAACCAATGGGGGCAGCACATACACTGTAGGTTGTGTCGCCCAGTGACATCACAGCTGCCTTAGTGAGTCTGTGTACTCCGTGGTGTTTGCACAATGATGAAATGACCTAGTGATGCATTTTCTAAGATTGTGTCTCAGCTGTTAAGTGACATCTTACTGTTAAATGTAAGATGGCAGTATGATCAGAAGAATAAAAACTGCTGAGGCCTCAGGGGAAAACTCGTATAGCTACCTGAATTTGAATGTTTGTTACTTTACCTATAACTAAAATTTTTAAAATGTAAGTTTACTGTATTCCGAGTCAAAGGAGCAGTTAATCCAGTAACCCAGTATTGCTACCCAGTTAACTCAAAGACAGACTTTGGGCCCAAGCGTACCTACGGTGGACTTTACAGGGTTAAAATTGTGGTATTCAATAGCTCTTTTCTTCAAATGTAATTTCTTCTGTTGCTTTATAAACTACTACCAGCAAATGCTTACAGAACAGCAGCATGTTTTAATGACGTGTTTTCTCCCTTCTAGTCTGTAGATGTTGACTGGCCACCTGCTCTGGACAACTAGCTTTGAGCCTGGAGATGGAGTAGGGTCTTCCTAGCATGATGTGGACATCCATGCAGCAGAGCTGTAAAATGGCTGTTTACCCACCATGACGGTGTCGTAGAAACCATTTGGATCATGTTGATCTATTTTTAAAATTTGCTGTAACATCTCAGGCCCTGTCTATCTGTATGTGTGTATTTGTGTTGAAGTGCTCCAAGCACGTCTGTGACTGTTCTCATTCCCACTGTCACCTCCACACACAAAACTATGAACAGCGAAACCATTCTCCCCCTTAGTTTTTTGTAGAGAGGCGCATAAACAGGAGACATTTTCTGTGAAGTTTCAGCATGATTTCTCTTCACATGAGACATACCACCTTTAAATTCATATTCTAAATTTTCAAAATTATTTGAATAAAAGTTGTAACTGTAATATTCTGAACATCCTATAACAGCTTAAGATAGCAAATGCAAATCTGACATTATTAGTATTCTTCCTGGTAAGCGTCAAGTGAACTGTTACCAATGAAAGTACATGTGGCTGTGATTTATCACAGATCATTATGACTTCAAGTTACAGTCTAAAATCGCCAGTACATTTCTCGAGGAGGGAAAGTGAAACTTTAGAAATTGAGGCATGTTATGGTAAGAGACTTTCACAGATATTTTAAATAAGGAAAAACAAGTGCCTTCAACAACTTCACTCCCAGGTTAAGAATTTGAAAAACTGGGGGGCTGGGGATTTAGCTCAGCGGCAAAAAGCGCCTGCCTGGCAAGCGCAAGGTCGTGAGTTCGGTTCCCGGTACCGGAGAAAAACCAAAAAAAAAAAAAAAAGAATTTGAAAAACTGTAGGGCCGGGCATGGTGGTGTGCCCCTGTAATCCCAGCATTTGGGAGGCTGAGGCAGGAGAATCACCGCACGTTTGAGGCCAGCCTGGGCTACATAGTGTGTTCAAAGGTAGTCTAAACTATATAGTGAGACCCTGTCTGAAAAAAATTCATATTTAATTTCCATTACATAATTCAACTATACGAGCTTTTTAAATACATGTGTGACTTGATAGTATTATATTACTCAGTCTCATCTCTACCTTAAACATAGTCATTGATACAAAGATTCACTTTAGATATCAGGAAAATGGTTTTAACTGACATGAAAAAAAGTCATCCTACCTTGAAACTGTTTATCATATGTGAATAAATTTTTTTGCTGTTTTCAATATCAGAAAATGAGAAAGGGATAACAAATAAATTTTGATAAAAAACATAAGAACTTCTGTGTGGGTGTTTCTGTTTCTGGGAAAATTTTGCTACAAAAGAGATTAAAGTATTTAGGGTAAGTCAGTGCTGAATGGCCTGGACCTGTAATACGGAATCATCAGGAACTTTCTCAGCAAACTTAGATTAGAACACTTGTATTTCCTAAGTTATGCAGAATTTCAAGCAAAGAGTAAACAGCTGTAAGTACTTATTCCAAATGTTCATGTAATTTTGAGACACAAATTGTTAAAATTAGTACTTTGTGTAGCTAGAACTAGGAACACTGTAATGAGTACTATAGTTTCTTGTTTGCCTATATAAAACTATTTTAAAGTTAGTTTTATGATTTCCTTCTTTAAGCTTTGTTTAGTCTTTTTAGTAAGATTTAGAGAAAAAGTTCTTTATTCTTCCTAATACTTTAGGAAAAACATCAACTGTGAATATTTAGAAAAGTTAAAAAGAAACAGAATTGATAAAGTGAAAAATTCCCAAGGTGAACTGGCTACATTTGCAGGTGCAATGAAGTAGATTTAGAAGTCACCTTTCCATTAAAAAAAAAAAAAAAATCTTAGCAGCTCTTTTCTTTTGGAGCATTATTCTTTGATTTTTAAGTCCACATGCAAAAATGAACACTGATGTAAGCTTTTCTGAATTTTAAAAAGTATCTTTTTTATTATAAAAAGTATCATTTATGAAATAATTCCAGCCAGGTATGGTGGTGCACACCTGTAATCCCAGTACTTGGGAGGCTGAGGCAGGAGGATCACTGCAAGTTTGAGGCCAGCCTGGGCTATAAAGTGAATACAAGGCTAGCCTGAACCTTGTTTCAAAAAGATGAAAAACCAAAAATAGAAATAATTCTAAGCTTACAGAAAAGTCCAAGAGTTTTTTCCCCTGAACCATAGAATCAGTGGTGCCTCAATATCTCAAATATATCAGTGTGTGATTCCTAGACATTCTTCTACTTAACCACAACTAACAAAATTAAGAAGTTAACACTGATGCGTTACTGTTGCCTAATCCACAGATCCCTCTCAAGGGGCTGCCATTGATCACAACAGTGTTCCCGATAATCAGTGATCACACTTTGAATTTAGTGGTTACGTCTTTCCTGTCTCCACCAACCTGTATAGCTTTCCATATATGTAGATACAGAAACCGAGGTGTCTGGTGTGTATGTGTGTGCACATGTGCATGTGTGTTCACGCTGGTTCTCTATGAGAGGGCTTGGGAATGACAGCAGCATAATAGCAGTAAGCACACTTAGTGCCCAGATCTTGGTTTTTACATACCATTTTCCACTAAAAGGAATCAGGTCTTCTTAGAGAGACAGTCCCATTCCAGGGCTGCTGCAGAGGAAATACAAAGAGAAGCACGGGGTGTCTTTCTACGAGATAGGAGGAACATGCTCAGAGGATGATGGGGCGATGTCAAAAGGACCAGGAAGCCATATGGAAAGGGTACTCACCACCCAAATCAGTACCCAGAAATCAAGATAATGTTAGTAACAAGTTATAACCCACTGAATAAAATGAGAAGTGATGAGCTGAAGATGTAGCTCCGTGACACATCGCATGCTTAGTATGTACGGGGTTGTAGGTTCAATCCCCAGCACTGCCCCCAAAGGAAAGCACAAGCCCACAGTAATATAAATAAATGAATAAATGAGAGCTAAAGAAAAGCTCTACCTTTCAGTGGAATGTCCACCAATAAATGTTTAAAACGTGGTGGAATTTTAAAAACAGTATTGGCAATCATTATGGTAAAAATGAATTCTGGTGAAAAATCTTAAATGGATGCTAAGTTAATGAGTGAAAATTTTGTTATCTCTCTACCAGATACTAATTACAAAGGGAAAAAAGGGTAACTATAAAGTGAAGCAGTTTAGTAAAAATACCTTAATCAAGTGACTAAGCCCAACTGGACAACTAGAATTGTATGCCACCTGGTAAGATGCAAGCACAGAAAATCTCTTCTGTGGTATTCTTCCCCAAAAGGTACGTGTAAATTTAATAACAAGAAAATATCAGGCAACCCAAAATGAGGAAGTAACCTACAAAATAACTGGCCTGAAATCTTTAAAAATGTTAAACAAACAGTGAAGGGCTTGGGAAAAAAATACTCAATATCACTAAGCATCAAGGAAATCCAAATTAAAATCACAAAATATTGTATACCTGTTACAATGGCTATTATCAAAAAGAAATTAAGTGTTGGCAAGGATGTGCTGTAAAGGGAAGCTTCCCACACTGTTGGTGAGAATAGTAGTTAATATAGCCATTATGAAAAATAGCAATGGGGTTTCCTCAAATACTGAGCCTGGTATAGTGATACACACCTGTAACCCCAGCTCTCTGGGAAACTGAGGCATGAGGATTGCAAATTTGAGCCCGGCCTGGGCAACAACTTAGTGAAACTGAGACCCTGTCTCACAAAAAAAAAAAAAAAAAATAAAGGGTTGGAGTGTAGCTCAGCACAAAGGCCCTGGGTTCAGTCCCCCGGGTTGAGGAGAAGTACCACTTGCTCCAGCAATCCCATTATTGGGTATACATCCCAAGGAAATTAAATTAATATACTGCAGAGATCTATGCACTGCCATACTCATTACAGCACTATTCAATAGCCAAGATAAAGAATCAACCTAAGTGTTTATCAATGGACAAGTGGATAAAGAAAATGTGGTACACATATACAAGTGGAACAGTATTCAGCCATTCAAAAGAGAAGCTCTGTCTTGTCTAACATGGATGAACCTAGAGGACATTAAGTGAAATAGCTCAGGCACAGAAAGACAAATACCACATACTCTCTCTGATGCTTGGAATCTAAAACACTTAAGTCATAGAACTAGTGAATGGTGGCCATCTGGGCTGTGTGGATGGGTGATCAGAAGAGATGCAGAGACGCTGCTTGAAGGACACAAATTTCATGTCACTTAAAATACATCTACATATGGGGAGAGAAAAGGACTTGGCCCCAACCCCTCCCCTGCTGTCTCTGGCCCTTCCTCCCCCTCTCCCTCCAGGTGGGGCGCACACGGCAGCCATCTGCAAGCCCTAAAGACAGCCCTCACTCAGCGACACCAGCACCCCAGGACTTACACCTCCAAGACTACGGAAATACGTTTCTGTTGTATAGAAAGAAAGAGAGTGACAAAGAAAAGAGAAAATCTTTCAAAAAGGCACTAATACTCTGAAAATACTCATTTCCAGCAGTCACAATGCAAGAGCATCCAGCCATAGCCTTCCATAAACATATGTAATGTCTTAGAAACCAAAACTACCTTTTGTTTAAAAAAAATACAACAAATATTAAGAAAATCAGATTAATTTTTAAAAGTCAAATTGCAACAAAACTTAGCAAGTGTTTTGGAATTTTTTACATTTATTACATTACCGAGAAAAAAATACTGTATACAAAGATATTACAAAGGTAATAAAACATTCTGTACAATAAAAGCTATTTCAACATTTTCAGAACTATTGCATACTGATACAAAGCTTAACTTTAAATAATTTAACAATGTTTGAGAACTTTTAAAAATCATTTTCACCAATACCTTTCAATGAATTTCCAGTCATTATGAAGCATACAGAAACCAGATTTTCTATTCTGTTGGCCTCCATATTCGCTGTCGCCAACAGTATTCTTTTATTTCCAACCCTGGGGACTGAACAGGCCCCGTGCACTGAGCCACAGCTGCACCCTCTTTCTTTTTTGGACAGAATTTTGCTAAGCTGCTATTTTCCTTCCTCAACTTCCTAGCGTGCTGGGACCACCGCTGTACAGCACCACACTCAACCTAAAGGGAGTGGTTACTTTAAAAAATACATTGCTACTTTGTCAAAAGGGAACATGAGTGGTTTTTTGCATGCGTGAAAAAATGTACAGGTATAATTGCTTTTGAGATTTGATCTTTTCCACTGTTAAACGTATGCTTTAAATCTATGATACAGTAGTTAAAATACTCACTTGACTGAGTCTAAGAAGACACAAGCAAACCATTATTTCTATCTGATTACCTATTGCTGGACTGATTAGTAGCATGAAATTTTCTATATATGTGACATGGAAAAGAATTATTTCCCTCTTTCATATCCAACTTCAGAAAAAAAATCAGAAACCTTTCTGTGGAAATGTCATTAGAATCAAAGTCCCCCCAACTCACAATCAACTCCTGCACAGAGATGAGGGGTCACAGAATTTCAAAAGTGAATTCAGTCACTGGCATTATCTTCAGCAGGAATCATTCTGCAAAGAACAAGGCCAAGAGAAGGTTCTCCAGGTCCGGGCAACAGCCAGTCTCTTGAAAAAGAAACCCACTTTAGGGCTCTTACTAAAGCATTTAATTCTCACTGATTTTTCTCTGCTGGGTATTAGATATCCAGGGGTGTGTGAATTAGAGATTAATCAGAGTGAAGTGACCTATTAATTATATTCTAAACTGCGCAATTTACAGTGTTTCTTTTTAGGCATTATTCAGTACAAAACGTACTTCATGAGGTAGGAAGGGAGGGTATGGTCTGACTAAAAACAGTCCCCACCGTCTGTTCCTCCACGCTGTTTAACAGCACGTGGCAATCTTTCAATAAATCAATTTATGATAAAAAATTGTATGGTGTTACTAGGCAACCTGGATTACCAAGTCTAAGTCTCGATGTGGACAATAACATTAATTTTCCTGAAGGATTAGGTTAAAAATAGACAACTATGTCTCTACATAATGATCATGAGTAGACAGGCCCAATTACCAATTTAAAAGGCTATTGTGAGATAACAAGTTCTGATGGGAGAAATCACAATAGTGGTTTAGAGGTTGGGCAACGGTCTGAAGGAAATGTCTAGGATGATTATTACATGCATGTTTACATACACAAAAATTCTTCAAGCTCGATCCTTCAAGTTGGTCTACTTTACATGTTATCCCTCAAAAGAAAGGAAGTCTTTGAGAGCAAGAGTTTAATCTCATTCACTTGTACCATTTCCTGCTTTGCACATTAGGCATTCAAAAAACGTGATACCTGACTTATACAAATACTGCAGCATCTGTACAGAGATTAGGCATCAAGAAAGCACATGAGGGATCCTTGAGACTGAACGTGCTACATACAGAAGAGAGAGCTATTAGGTCACAGGTATGAAATAATCCTACTATCTAGAATTTCTACCTAGAACAAATGGCATTACTGTTTTCAACAGAGCTACTTTCAATCTAAAAGGGGGGCTGCAGTGTTTTTAAAAAGGAAGTGAGGGTAGCAGGTCCAGGTAGAGAAGTGTATTTCGTAAGACAGGGAATTCTGACATTGCTGCTTTTCTTGCAAAGGTGTGCGTACCTTTTCTTTTAAAAATCCTATCTTTATGTGTAAACATCATATTCTCTCCCTTGTCTGAGAAGCAGAAAGAGTAAATAAGATTCAAATGTACAATAGATATTGTGAAGTGGGAAGAAACTGTTCAAAAGGAAAGAGAAAATAGGGGCTGGGGATTTAGCTCAGTGGCAAAGCACTTGCCTGGCAAGCGCAAGGTCGTGAGTTCGGTTCCTGGTACCGGAGAAAAACCAAAAAAACAAAACCAACAAAAGGAAAGAGAAAATGGGATGGGGGCAAGGAGAAAAGGGAAGAGCAAACGCGCACACACGATAGTTACATTAATTTCTCTTAGTTCACTGAAAAGAAAGGTTTGTGTTAATATCGTTTGGACAATTAAATGCCGATATCTTGTACTTTGAGTAATTAATTTAAAGATAACAATGTGCAATGTATTAACTATTGTTACTCTATTATCTTGTGTTGAAATTTTTTTAAAATTTAAAAAAAACAAAAACCAAAATACCACACCCTTGCCCAGTGTTGCACTCACTTCTGTGTCGGTTTCACCCTTGCTGCTCTGACAGCAGCTACCGTTTACTCAGCACCAACTATGCCAGGGACTGTGGAAGTGCCAGATCCCAGAGGAATGAGACAATAATTAATGGACTATAACTTCACGGGCACAGGCACAAGTGCACCTCAACTAGAGGTACAGGACTAAGCCTCACAGAAAAGCTTGGTCCTTTTTAGAGGCAGGGTCTCGCTATGTAGCCCAGGCTGGCCTCAAACTTGCAGTGATCCTCCTGCCTCAGCCTCCAGAGTGCTGGGATTACATGTATGTGCCACCATGTCCAGCTAGAAGCCTGGTTTTAAGGAACAGAATGTTATATAGGTACATGAACTGCTGCTATCCAGCTTGGTACCTACTAGCATATGTGGTTATAAAACCATTTTTTTCAGTGATACTATACATATTTCAAGTGCCCAGTAGCCATGTGGCTCAGGCCGCCATGAATTAGCAAAGGTAAAGAACAATTCCACTGTTAAAAAAAAGTCACTGAGCTTGCCTACGACAGCGTCCAAAAACAGAGCATTTACCTAGAATGTGCGCTCCGCGAGGGGGTCCTGCGTATCACTGTGTCCCCAGCACTTAGAACTAGGCCCAGCATGTAGTTCATGTTCAGTTAGTCTTGCTGAATAAACCGTTAAGTGAAGCGGAAAATAAAAGAACGAGTGTTCCAGTTGCACAAAAGCATGCAGAGCAGGTAACATGTTAAAAGTAGAGGTCCGACAGAAGACGTTAATTTCTAAGGGAGACTGTAGTAAGGAGGTATAAGGAGAATTTATTTTTAAACATAGTTTATTAGTACATGTCTGCAGTACAAAATACCTTCACTGTAGGTGGTTAACACATGCAAATGTACACTTTCATTCTTTTTATGCCCCTTCCATCTCTTAGTTCCCTTCCCACCTGCAAAAGATCTCTCTCTCCTGTCTGTGGCCCACCTTTTGTGTGTGCATGCATGCGCAGGGGGAAGGGAGGGAGGCGGAGGACACAGAGACTGGGGAATTGAACCCAGGGCCTTCATACGAACTACATCCCCACCCCATTTATTTATTCATTATATTTATTTATTTTTGAGATAGGGTCTTGCCAACCAAGTTGCTCAGGCTGGGCTTGAACTTGCAATCCTCCTGCCTCAGCCTTACAGAGTGCTGGGATTATAGGAATGGGCCACCACAACTGACTTGGGGAATGAGATATTTTTAACTGGAGCATATGGAAGATTCTGTTGGGGGAAATGAAGAAGGCCTTTATTAAGAAAGCAGGAGCAATGAAGAAAGGACCGACACCCAAGGTTTTTAGGAGGCAGACTCACAAAGACTAAGCATTAGTGTGAAGATGATAAAAGAATAAAATATAAATTGAGGTGTCTGTTAAATATCTCAGGTGGCAAATGCCAATGCCATTAAGAGAAGAGTAAATGATAAAGCCATTAGCAAAGTGAAGAATGCGACAGGAGAAGCCACTCTACATAGGCATTCTGGCAGCAGGAGAGAAAGACGAGGCTATGGATGCTGCGATACTGCACTGGAGAGAAAATAAGCACCACTGCCTAGGACGAATGTTTTCATTATGTATATCTAAAATGTACCAATAAAATACAAAGTTTAAAAAAAGAAAAAAGCACCAACTGAAGGCTGTATTGGGTTTTAGAGGAAAAACTGGGCTCAGAGAAGCATCTTATTCAGAAGTGCTAGAGCTCAACAGGCAGGAAGTGGTTCCACAGGACAAACAGTAACAGCTGATAAAAAGACACAGGACTGATGTGTGTGTGTGTGTTCGTTCACACGTGCCAGGTCTCATAGGACAAACAGTAACAGCTGATAAAAAGACATAGGACTGTGTGCGTGTGTGTGTGTGTGTGTTCACATGTGCCAGGTCTCATACGGAACCTGCAGGAGCACAGACAGTGACCCGCTGAGAGGGGAGGAAACAGGCTGTGAGCACTTTAGAAGTCCGAATGTGAAGGGCAGGAGCACAAGGGTGGTGGGAATTGTTACTGTTTGGTTTTCATTTTGCTGCTGGTCTTTCTTTTTGGGCTGAAGACACCTACTAAACTAAATGGCACGACCAGGACACAGTAAGCACAGGGTGGGGTATAAAGAAGGGCTCTATTGCACCTTGCAGTTTAGAAAGAAAAGACACCATGTCCTCAAAACAGGAGGTGAAAGTAACAGGAGAAATACACAGCCAAATGCATTTTAAATTATAAAATAAATTCTATGAAAAAAATAAATTCTATGTTCAGTAAATAGAAACTGAAAAATGAAGACTATTAGAAACGCTGTAAGCAAGACACAGCAGACCCTGAATTCACCTTACAGAGGAAAAACCGCAAAACAAGCCTATGCTTACTTAAAGTCCACTGCGCTAGTCTGACAGTGTTTAAACTGATTAGTGCTAATTCACATGAAATTATTATTATTCTTTTCTTTTTGAGACAGGGTTTCACTATGCATGTCAGGCTAGGCTTGAACTCATTTTGCAGCCCAGGCTGGCTTCAAACTCGCAGCAATCCTCCTGCCTCAGCCTTCCAAGTGCTGACATTATAGGCGTGCACCACCATGCCTGGCTTCATGTGAAATTGTTAAGATTATGTATTTTTAAAATAACATGCCACCTACCAATCATCATCTGGAGATATGACAGGTTCATACCCTGAACAGGAAAGAAATACCTTATGGTATTTTTCCCTTCCTTGGTAAGTTCTACTAAAACTATATTAATATACCTGTGATTTTTCAATTTTACATGACAAGCATATTTGTGAAATCGTAATTTGAAAAATATCCTAATAGGAGGTTTTAATCTTTTTATTTTGCTTTCTAGACTACCCTAACCTCACGTCTTTTCTTGCTCTCCTTCCTATTTCCCAGTATCATTCCATTAGGAACTTTTATTTAGAGGGTACTCACATATACCCCATTTTGACTGAATGATTTGTGTATATTAATGACTTGGGTGGGCTCTGTGTAAGTGAAATGACCATTAGTCAGGGGCACGTCTCTGGTCAAGGGTATATTTAACATCTAGGGTAGGTTATGAATGGTTCAGGTGGATTCTTTTTTGGGGGTGGACTTTGTATAAGTGAAATAACACATATCTAGCTAAGGATATGTTCGTATTTCTGGCTGAGGATATGTTAACATCTAGGGTAGATTCTAATGTAAGATCAACAAGATCTCTGATATGTTACTTAGCATCATCATACCCTCACAATTAAATTACTGTCAAATTCTACTATCATTTCCCTACAGTTATTTTGCATTCAAACAATTTGCATTACCATTAATACTAGACTTGAACTTAAATGATAATAACAAAAACCTTATGTCAAATGAAAGATAATATAAAAACCTTAAGTATCTAATAAAGCTATTCTTGCAAAAAACAAAGTTCTATTAGTGACACTTTGAATGTTTAATAAATATTTATGGAATGCTTAATGTGAGGCACTGTTAACTGTTCTATAACCTGGAGGCACTGTTAACTGTTCTATAAACTGGAGATTTGATATTAAATAAGACACAAGAATTTCTGCCATCATGGAGCTTATATTTCAGTAAAAGATACACATAATAAATGCCTAGTCAAATCAGACACGCTAAGTGCTACACACATACAGACAGCAGGAGGAACAGCAATGGTGAAATTTAGTCAAGGCAGGCCTTGATCCATGTGACAGTTAAGTCTGCTAACTTGACTGATTTGAGAACCACTGAAGAGACTAGTAAAGCACAACTCTAGTGTGTCTGGGTGGATCAAGGGGGTATGACCCTAAGGACTATACCTAGTCGCCGGCCCCTTTCTCACTGGTGCTTTTTCCTGGCGCTGTGCTTTCCAGTTGCCATGAACTAAGCAACTTTGCCTGACTACGCCCTTCTGCCATGCTGTTCCTGTCCTGGAGCCAGCTGACCACGAACAGAATCCTCTGAAACCGTGAGCCAGATAAACCCCTCCTTCTCAAGTTGTAGATATCAAGATTTTTGCCCAGCAATAGAAATGTGATAATGTAGAATATTAGTAGTTCAGAAATAGGGTTATTGCTGTGACTGTATCTGATTCTGTGCTTCAGAAGCCTTTTAAATTGTGGATGAGTTTGGAAAGATTTGAGGATGCAAGTTAGAGAAGTACTGGAGTACTTGAAAAAAAGCTCGATGGGTAATTCTAGTCAGAGCTCAGAAGACCAGAATGCTAATAGGAATGTAGACAGTTAAGACTGTGCTCATGAGGTTTCAGACAGGAACAAGGACTAATGGAACTCAAGGTCACACATACTCTGGCAAAAAAAAAAAAAAAATGTCTATAGTTTGTTCATATCCTGAGAAAGCTGAGTTTGTGGATAGTAAAGTAATTAATACGGCAGAGGAAAGTTCAAGGTACCACAATGTTTAGGCAGTGGCATAAGTACTGCTGATTACTTTTTTGTCAGACATATATGTAAAAACTGGAAGCAAAAAGCAGAGCTGAAATATCTGAAAAGCTTTGCTCTGAAAAGAACCATGTATAAAGTTTGGGCCAAGGGTGGTATGGTTCCTGAAGAGATTAGTACAATTAAAAAGAAATCAAGTACTTTGAACTGGGACAAGAAGAAATATGCCCTGAGGGCATGTCAGGAATTAGCAAGACCCTACCTGTCCCAGGCTCAAAGGTATAAAAGTGTAAACTTTTCACTTAAGATCGATTCTTTCCAGTGAGTTGGACATGGGAGATAGAAGAATCAAGGATGATGCCAAGATTTTTGGCCTGAGCAATAAGCATGGCATTGCCATTTACTGAGTTGGAGAAGACTGAAGGAGAAGCAAGTCTGGGAGGAAAGACCAAGAACTTAGGTTTGGATATATTGAATCTGAGCTTTAACTAGATTTCTAGATGTCAAACAGGCAGTTGTATGAGACTACAGAGAGTGAGAATACCTAAGAAAGAAAAGAGGTGCAAAGAAGCTTCTTCCTCTTGAAAATATGGGCGCAAAGCTAAAAATCATAAGCAACTTTACAGATACAGGTTTAAATATTATAAAATGGGAGGAATCCTCCCATACCTTGAAAGCTCACTTCAACTGCCTTCTGCACAACTTAAATTTTAAAGAAGTTTTGATTTACATATAAATCTAAGAAATTCCAAGAAGCCTTAGAAAACCCCGTAGGGGTACACAGGCCTCAAAAAAAAAAAGTAATTTATTTTTCCAATGGCATAGCCATTACAAGTTTTCCCTTAAATTTGCATGAAAGCAAATATCAGTTAATTCACTTAATAATACATTAATATGTTATAAGAGAAATACAAAATTAGAAAAAACTCTCCATGGTTTAATGTCCTCCTTAGAGTCTTTCCTGGAGAAATGCAATAAAATTCTGAGGATAGAATTCACACCACACACACTATCGGATCAGATCTTTCAAAAGAAGAAACCGAAAAAGGACACTTTTCTTTCTTTTTTTGTGTTTGTTTTGTGTTTTGTCCTGTTTTGTGTAAGCCCAGCCTAGCCTTGAACTCATGATGCTCTTCTCCCTCAGCCTCCTGAGTGCAAAGGTTAAAGGTGTGTACCAGCACTTTTAGCTTTAATTTTCTTTTTATAACAACTTTCAAGGTTTGATTTCTATATACATCCAAAGCTTGTATACTATATACATCTAAAGTTTTATACTTCTGTGAAAAAGAAGTTTCAAAAACAAAAACGGCTTTGTATTGTACTTTTGGTAAGACAAATGTGAGATGGTATGTCTGTGTTGCTACTACCAAAATGATCACAAGCATTTTAAAAGATTCGAGTCTTACAAACTATACTTAAAAAAATTCATATGCAAAGGATTCGCTCAACTGCTCATTCTGCATATTACCAATATTTGAATACTGACTATTTTGAAAACTATGGTTGTTTGTATTAGTACCATTTGATGGTCCCGGATCATTTATCAGGCCATTATCTGCACAACTGAAGTCAGGTCGCTCAAATGCATCTGACTGTGACACAAAAACTGCAGTATTAGAACTGGTACCTGCTGACATACTGGAAGAAGACATCTGTTGGAGCTGTCTTAAGTCTCTTGGATCTAACACTGAATTACAGGAGTGGTTTTCAAGATTCATGCTCACAAGTCTGGAGTTATCTGTCTCCCCCATGCTGTCACTGCTGGCTGTCATCATATTAGGCAGCATGGTGGCATCAGAAATACCATATAAGTCAGCTGGTGACATGGAGGTGGTTTCCATCCTGCCTAGGTCATCAGTACTGTTATAAATGCAAGCATTAGAAGCATTTAAATCACTCCCAACAGACATTGCCAGGAATGATGAGATGCTTTGTGAATTAGACGAAAGCGATCCTGTTGAAAAACTATTCAATGGATTCGTACTGACAGAGCGTGAGGTGGAATGGGACACTGATGACCAGCTTGAAGGATGCTGAGAGACCATTGAGGACATGGCTGAGGCGGGATGTGACAGTCCACTTGAGATGGACACTGGTGAGTGATAGTAGGGCTCTGCTTGGCTTGAAATCCCTGAAGGCCTGGGCATTTCTGGAATAACTGGACCATGAGGAAACAAGTTTGATTCTGTGGGAAGAAAAATGTATTTTATAAATTTAAAATGAACAAAATGATACAAAACATTATTTCTAAATTAAAACTGCAAAAACATTAATAAAAATTTCAAAGCAATGATGTAACATTGCAAACAAAAATTCTTAAAAATGCATTAAAATTATTACTGAATTCTGTAACTTTTATAAATATTTAAAAATGACTTTTGTAAGACATTTTGTAATATGGAATTTTACTCCAGTTAAATATGAAAATCTAGCTTTTGAGCCCCTGTACATGTATTTTTAAAAAGTGAAAGATAAATATCAAAATTTCAATTGACAGACATTAAACAGCCAAAAGCATTTCAACAGCCTTACTTTTTGGAGAAAATAGAAAGATGGGGAAAACATTTATTAGGGATGAATGAAAAATACATGTAACTTTTAAGATATATTAAGCTATGACCCAAAGATACAAAATTTCCAATAAGAAAAAAATTAAGGCCAAATTAATTTTGTATTATTTACATACTACTCAAATGCTACGTATACTAAAGCAGGAAAAAGTGCTGACTGAAGAACTTCACAGGTAGAAAAAAAGACTTCTAATTAACCTTTGGTGGTATGATCTAAACCAGGGTTTGGTAAATTTTTTTTCTATAAAGGGCAAAAGAGTTAAGTATTTTAGACTTTGTGGGCTATACAGCTTCTGCTGGAACTATCTGGGGAAAAAAATAGGGCTGAGGGATAGCTCAGTGCTAAAGCACTTCCTTAGTCCGGTGTGGTGGCACATGCTTACAATTCCAGCACTTGGGAGGCTAGGCCAGGAGGATCATTGTCAACTTTAGGTCAGTAGGCTACATACTAAGTTCAAGGCCAGCCACAGAGTGAGACACTATCTCAAAAAAAAAAAAAAAAAATAAAGCACTTGCCTAGTGTACGAGATTCACTGGGTGTAATCCTCAGCATTGCCAAAAAAATAAAACATAAAAGGGCATCTAGAGACATTATACAACCAAATGAATATGGCTGTGTTCCAATAAAGATTTTGTTTATAAAGACAGGTGACTAGTCAGATCTAATAATTTCTTTCATCACACAATGCAATTAGTGAAATTACCACTGTGTGAATAAAATCTACTTTTTCAAACAATAAATTTCCAAAGATGTCTTTCAACAGTGTCCACAGGTCAAGTTCAATTAAAGCATGACAAAATTTGTAGGAGTGGAAAATATTAAGGAAGGAGTTGTTTCTTCTTAAAAATACAATTCGAATGCACTGTGCAAAGCAATAGATTTTCACATCACAAGGAGTAGTCCACAGGGTATAAATACCTTTTTTGATGAGTCTTCCTTCATGTGATCCTGGGGGGCCAGGTCTTGGTCTCTCTGGAAGATTAACTGCTACAATAAAGATTTTTCCATTAATACATATAATTTGAACAATTTATCACTTAAAAATCTGAGAAACCAAATAAAACAAAGTCTAATTAAATATGAATCAATCTAAAACATTCTTACCACAATCTTGCCAAAGTTTCTGTAAAAGTAGAGTTGTTTTTTGTTTCTTTGATTTATTGCCATAAGCATCTGATTAAAATAGAAACCAAGAAAAAAAAAAAAAAAAAACAAGAAAGCAGGTGAATCATCATGGGATTGTACTTCCTCTCCATTAATACGTAGACACTTTATTTGTATATAGAATATGCTTTGAAGAAATATACATAATATGGATTTAGTAAGTATATTATTATAGAATATGCCCCAGATTTGTTGCAAAGTGTATTTTTCTCTCAATAAAAACACTACAAAACAGTTATCTTGTTTCTTATAACACCTGTAAGTTAATACCAACTAATAAGGACTAAAGCAAGATAAAGACAAGGACTAAAACAAGTTTTCCATCTACAAAAAGGGCATAATAAAGTCAGAAACAAACTCTCAAAAGTAAAACAATTTTGATGAACACTTTAGATACTCTGAAATTATTTCAGCTGAATCAAATGTTACCAACAGAGATGCAAAGAGCATAAAGAAAAAAAAAAACCCCTGAAACTTACAGGAAAAGAAATGTAAATTGTGAATACACATAACTACTTAAATGTATCTTAATAATGTACTAGTAGGATCAACTTTAAGAAATATATAAATCAGTACAACCTCAGTGCTGTGCCATACCTTTCTCATCGGGCAGATACCTAAAATCCATAGATTCACTAACTTCCTGGTCAGAAGGTCTCCGCAGCTGCATTTTTACTGTTACTGGTTCTGTTATGGCTTTACAATATGGAGGAGTCTTAAAGACGATAGCTACTTGACGGTGTACATCAGCTTGTGAAAAGATACCTTTTGCTTCCCAATCATTCAACACAAAACGAACTTCTATGTCATCTAGTAAGTAAGAGGCCAAAGAAATACATAAGACTGGGCAAACGAAGTAACATACATCTATTAATCTAAAATACATTCTATGTTCAATGAAGAAAAAAAGAGTATGTACCTTTCTGAACTTTGTCACAAAGTAAAAATATTTCATCTCCTCCTCTGACACTTCCACAGTTCTTGTTTACTCGACAAATCCTTAATTCTGCAGTATTCGGGGCACCTAAACACAAAGGTTCTTTTTAAAGTGGGTCGCTACCTTAGTAATTCAGTTTAATCTGTTGGCAGAGAGAGTATTTGGGGGAAATCATTTACAAAATAGATAAAAAGTTTTAATGTACACATAAAAGACACTATATAATCATCCACATACGTACATCCCTTTCCTTGCTAATTGCTTTACCAAACCTGGCTTTCAGTCTTATACTTTTATTTCTAGGCAATGATATTTTAAAATCTCCCTGCTGCTGATTCTGACTCTTCCAATCCATTCTACATGCTGTCACCAGATTAATCTTCTTAAATCACTGGCCATATCTCTAGGGCAATGTAATTTTCTGTGTTAGCTTTCATCTGGCCAATATGATTACAGTACTGTAGTTCTTGCTGACATTCAAGGCCCTCTATGAGGAAGATACTCTGATCTACATTAAAGCCCTGTGTCTCACTATCCTTCCACATGCAAAACAGGTATAATCATCATAAACATATATATGTAAGTATGTGTTTACACATTAAAAAATATTTGAGGGCAGTTTCACAATCTTTTTTTGGGGGGCAGTTTCATAGTCAAATGATAAATTTCCATATCCTTTAATCTAGCACTTCTGGAAATCTAAGTCAGAGAAATATTTGCACAAGATATGCATACATAACAATAATAATTGCAGTACAATTTGTTAGAAATGCAGGAAGAAATACTGAAGGAAACAAACTAAATGTCTTATAATAATGATTTAATAAAACTGATATAGCCATAAATGAAATATGCTCTCATATTACTGAAAAGAAAAATCTAACTAAAAGGAAAAGAGGTTCAAGATACATTGCTGTGAGAAAAAAAGTTTTTAAAAAGATCAGTGATAATTTTTTCATCTTGCCAAAATTATTCTGGGTGGATGATGATGATGATGATGATGATGCACTTGTATATGTGAAAAAGAAATTGCCAAAATAGGCATCGAAGAATTTTGAGTTTTTTGGAGGATGAGATTATATGAGATTATATGAGACAGATGTAACAAATATTTGTTACATATATTTCTGTAATGTCTGAGATTTTCCAAGAATGAACATACATTTTTATAATTATCAAAATACTTTAAAAAATAGTATTTTTTTAAAAAAACAAAGCAAGTGTACAAATACAAGAAAATAAAGCACTTACGGTTGTCGTAAATTGGATTAGAGACAACAGGAGGTAGCGCAGTTGTCAAATTACCATGCTCGTCAGGAAGAAAAACTTGAAAACACAGCCTCACCACATTGAGGTCGCAATCTTCAATATCAAGCAGCTGCTGTTCAGGAACTGAAGAGTACATTGTTCTTTTGAAATGCAGTGCAGTCACACAGAACTACAACCCTGCTAGGTCTTGCTCCCCACCCGTCCTAGTCAGGAACCTTGAGTAGCACCCATACTTGTCACTAACATAAATAGTGCCTACTATAATCAAGCATTCACTATCTAAGAGTATTTGATAAATAATAGACACGTTCAGGACGCAGAGGCCTAAACTAACATTAATATCAAAAAATTTTTTAAATGGAAGCAAATTATACACAACAGAATAGATCAAATCTATAAATTACCTTGTAATCCTACAAGAATTACTATCATTTCCCTTTTTATAGATGAGGAACTTAAGTGAAATTACTTGTTCAAAGTTTCACAGCAAAGAATTACTAAGATGGGAATCTGAACTCCAATCACTCAACCCAGAGCCTTTGCTTTCAGAAACTAGAAAATTTTACTTATATTCCACATAAAAGTGACACACACAGAAATACAGACTTAATTTTAAATCAACACTTTAGGAATAAAATGTCAAGAGAACATGATGTAAGACAGCCAGGTTCCACAAGACACTTTATGTGCAAATTAGGTTTGCTTAAAGAAAAAAGACTGTAGCATAAAAAATTGCAGTTACACATATATGTGTGTGTATATATATGTCAGAATAAAGACAGTTTGATATATTTAAAACAAACCCAGTTTAAAAAGAAAATATTGTGTTTTCAAACAATACCAGAAGCTACACTGTAACTAATATTGTCATATTTTTAAAAGACAAAATATA
>NW_004955424.1:22918093-22939651 GCF_000276665.1 Chinchilla lanigera
GAAGTGAAGAAATTCTACTTATGTCTCAAAAATTCATTTTTATGAGATTTTTGCTTTGAATTTTCTCAATACTTCATATGAAAATGAATGCTCTGTTGAACACTTAGATATCTTATAAACTGCTACGGAAAACTGAAAAGAGAAGTTAGCAAAATGAGGCTGTGTTTGTGGTACTGGCACACGACGTTCGTAACTGGGACCAAGCCTCCCTTGAGAACTAAGTGGACAAAATGAAAATTCCTCTAAAAATATCAGAGAGCCAACAAGATCATGAAAAATCATGGGATCAAAATACAAGAAAGGGGTAAGGCTCAGTGATAGAGTGATTGCCTAGCTCACGTAAGACCCTGGGGGTTCAAACCCCAGCACTGCAAAAGAAAAGAGGGAGGAAGACAGGAAGGGAAGGAGGGAGGGGAAAGAAAGGAAAAATATGGGACAAGGAAACCCCAAATTTCGAATAAGAAATCACTTTTATCTAGCTATAGACTGCCAATTAAGGGGTGGTTAAGAAGATAAGAAATAGAAATGAACTCCAAGTATAGGAGGGGCCAACGATGTAGCTCAGTGGCATAAGTGCCTGCTGGCAAGTGCAAGGTCCTGAGTTCAATTCCTGGTACCAGAAAAAAAAAAAGTATAGGAGGAAAATAAGAGTTCAGTGTCTGCCAATGATGGGAAATCTAGTAAGTGCCCTATGTTTTGAAGCATTTGGGATCTGGAAGAGCTACACCCGAGGAGGAAGGGTGAATCAGAAACTGTCTTGGTTACCCCTCTCTCCTTGCTGAGACAAAACACTCAATGCCCAAAATTAAGGAAGGAAAGGTTTATTTAGCTTACAGTTTGCGGAGGTTTCAGTCTATAATCAGCTGGCTCCAAGGAGGGTGGCAGGGCACAGGGGCAACACTTCAAGGCAGCAGAAGACAGTAAAAGCAGCAAGAGCAAAAAGCAGGGGGAAGCAAGCCTTGTTTCTGTCCTTATACTCTATGCCGGCTATCCGCCCATGCCCATACCGTCTCCACGCCCTCCTCTTGCACAGGTTCACAATGTAGAAAAGCTGAGTCACTTAGCCAAGCCTCTAGACTCCTCCAGTTGACACAATGTATCAACCATAACATAATAACAAATATACTAGACTTCAGGGAGATTAAAAGTCCAGCTTTAAATGACCTACATCATTCACTGATTTGAGATGATCTGGGATTGCCAGGACACCGAGCTACCTACAAGAAGAAAATGTGCGAGGAGATAATACTGTCTTAGATCTAAGTGTTTTGTAAGTTTTCATCTCAATGTCTACTATTCTACTTTAACCAAGCATATGAGGACACAAAATAATGTTTTAAAAAAGCAAAGACAGAGCAGGGTAAGGTGGCGCTCGCCTGTAATCCCAGCACTCAGAAGACTGAGGCAGGAGGATCATTGCGAGTTCGAGGCCACCCTGGGCTACAAAGTGAGTTCAAGACCAGCCTGAACTGCATAGTGAGACCCTGTTCAAAAAGACAAAAAAAAAAAAAAAAAAAAAAAAGACAAGACAGGGATGGGGATGTGGCCCCGTGGTAGAGCACTTACCTAGCATACGTGAGGCACTGGGTTTGATATAAACACAGACACACCAAAAAAATAGGCCACAATAGAGCCATATAATAAAGTTTTAGACACATAATTTAAAACAATTATTCTCAATACTTTATATTCAGTGAGTTAAAAAACAGATTAAATGATTAGTGGGGAACTTGAAATTAAAGAGCCAAAGATATTCTATATTTGAAAAACATAATAAACTGAAATTCAGATTATCAAATATATTGATTATTTTATAGACACCACTTTGTGTCTTGTTTTTCTGTATTTCAACGACTAAAAACTATTTACCTGTATTGTCCGGCAATAGTTTGTTTCTCTCTCTTTTTTTTTTTTGATACAGGATCTCACTATGTACTTCAGGCTGGCCTTAAACTCACTATGTAGCCCAGGCTGGCTTTGAACCTGCAGCGATCCTCCTGCCTCAGTCTCCTGAGTGCTGGAATTACAGGCGTGCACCACTGTACCAAGCACAGCAATAGTTTCTAAGTGTTAATTTACATTAAAAACCTTTAACCTATCTTCAGTTGATTTTCAGATAGGGTGTGAGGTAGAGAATCCAACTAAACTATTTTCCCCGAATTTTTCTCTTTCTCTTTTCTCCTTTCCTCTTGTCCTGACAAGCCGCTACTTTCACACACTAAACTCTCCTATTTCCTTACATTTGTTTCTAGGCGCTCAGTTCTACTCTACTGCTCCATCCGTCTCGCCTTGCCTCTGCTTTATAAATACCTGCACTGATACAGTCAGCTCCGTTTCACCACTCCTCTTCTATAAAGTGTCCTCCTGTTCCTGTTCTGAATTATATTCTCATATTAATTAAAAATTTTCGCTGGTATGTGGTTTGGATTGCAATAAATCTGTACCAATTAAAAGATAATGGCCTCTTTTCTGAACATGTCTCTCCATTCACATGAGAGTTTTCTATCATCTTATGATAAAATGAGGATGACATTCACCTCAGAAGAGAGTCACTGAGGAATTAAATTATCCAGCAGATGTCACAAAACTATACGAGGCAAATGATATAACTAAGAGAATATTACCTTGGGTGTATTCTGAGAACTGAAAAGGCTTCTGGAGAATTTGGGGTAAGAAAAACAACTTGAATATTTTTGGTAGACAAGTACAAATAAGGCATGTTAGTTCATACACATGTCTGTTTTTTCTTTTAACAAACTGTAATTAAACCACAATCATGTGCCTGACACTGGGCTAAATGGCAAAGATATACACAGAAGACAGTTCCCACCCCCCATACTTTCATGATTTAGTGAGGGAGAAACATGTAAATAGTCAGAGCAAACCATACTGAAAATATATTTAAACACTTTGGGAAAACAGAAGGAATACTCAGCTTTGTTTGGGAAGGGCATCCTTAAACTTGAAGTCTGACCGAGAAGAACATAAGCAGATCAATTCTATGCAAGGGAACTGTATGTATAAAACCACAGTGGCAAGAAAGAACACAGCTTCCTAACAATGCAGATAGTTTAGAAAGACAAAAGCAAACCACACACGCAGTGGTAGAGGAGGATGACAACTGGAACAGAACCAGGGTATGAAGCTCTGAATGCCATGCTTGAGAAGGTGAGCTCCGTTTCTCACAGTGTGGTTCAAGGTTCACCTGTATCAGAATCATCTAGGGGAAGAAATTTCAAACTGTTATTTAGTACCCAAAGATCATTAAATTAATTTAGTGGATTAAACAGTAAGTACTTTCTGGAAGGAATGAAAGAAGGAAGGAAAAGAGGAAGGAAAGAAGAAAAGGAGGGGCCGAGGGAGGAAAGAAGAAGGGGAAGGAAATATAAAATGCAGTGAAGAGTGAGCCATATGGTGAGGGCACTGTAGTAGATGTGATATGTATGCATGCATAGGCACTGAGTGGAGAAATAAAATCTATTTTTCACTGTGGTTCACAAAGAAATTTAGAAACACTTGTTTAAATGCACTTTTAAAAATGCAGATCCCTAAGCTCCATGCCAGACCTGGGAGTATGGCCTAGAATGTACATTTTAAATAAGTACTATGGGATTCTTATGCATGTACAAATTGAGAACTATTGCTAAAGTAGATTCTGAAATGGTCATACTGACTTTAAGAGAATTTTCATGGATGCTTGGGAGGCCAAGGATAAAGGCAGGGATGTAAGTCCACACGCTATCACTAACAGTCTAGGTTAAAAAAGCTGTTAAGCCTATACTCCTACAAGGGTCAATTAAAAGACCAGACAGGACTGGGCTCAGATGGCCAGGTTGGGTGAGCAAGCGTTTTTCTGGAATGGCTAAGGGTTCATAAAGAGACACAGCAGAAGAGAAGAGAGGAAAGATGCTAAAGGTCTATACAGATGATTTTGAAAGTGAGGACCTTTTAGTTTTTAAACTACGTAAGAAGCCACTGCAAGTTTCCGAACATAACATTTCGATTAAGAACTACTCTAGAGTTATGGGAAAAAGCGACTGTAACTCAAATTATGAGATGAGGGCTGGGGACACAGCTCAGTGGCACAGTGCCTGCCTGGCAAACACAAGGCCCTTAGTTAGGTTCCCAGTACAAAAAAAAAAAAAAGACAAAAAGCTATGAGATGGTGAGTTCCTAAACTAGGAAGACAGGGAAAGGTTAGAGGAAGAAATGCAGAAATGCTTGATACAACAAGTAGTGGGAGATGTTAGTTCAGTGGAAGAGTGCTTGCCTAGCATGTGCAAGGCCTTGGGTTAATTTCCCTCCAACAAGGAAAAAGAAAAATAACAGTAAAATATCGAGGTGACCACTGAAAACATGTGATGGACGAGCTGGCAGGACTGTTCCGCCCACAAACCTGCATTCATCTAGGCAGCACAGCACAGCTGTTATGATCATGAATCTTGGAGTCAGGCTGCCATATTCAAACCTTGCCTTTACCAGTGGGTGTGGTGGTGCACGCCTGTAATCTCAGCACTTGGGAAGCTGAGGCAGGAGGATCACCATGAGTTCAAGGCCAGCCTGAACTATATAGCAAGACCATGCCTCAGAAAAACCAAAAAACAAAATAAAACAAACCTTGCCTTTACCACTCATTAGCTATATGACCTTCAGCAAATTACGTAACGTTTTTATACCTCCATTTTCTTACTTATAAAGTGAACATATCAATAGTATCGGGGCTGGGGATTTAGCTCAGCGGCAAAAGCGCCTGCCTGGCAAGCGCAAGGTCGTGAGTTCGGTTCCCGGTACCGGAGAAAAACCAAAAACAACAACAACAACAACAACAACAACAACAAAAAAAAAAATCAATAGTATCTACCTCCTAGGTTGTTACAAGGGTTGAATGACATAAATATGTAAAACACTATCTACCAAAAATTAGTTTAAGTGCTATCTCTATGTATGGTATTAATTTCATCCCTGGTCCTAGACTACAAAAAAACAAAAAAACCCAAAGAAACTCTCCTGTTTCCCTTTTTAATGCCTTTACCACTAGCATCAAGAAACTATGTTTGAATTCCAGCTAGCACTTACATTTTCTGACTATCTTGGGATGGTATATGACCAAAGCTTTTGGTTTTCTCTTCCATGAGGCAGTGTTATTCAATGATTCAATAAAAAGCGTAGATAAAACACTTAACATTTACTTCCTCATATACAGGAAATGCTTACTAATAAATGATAGCTATTGTTTATAATCTCCTTGTTTTATACTGCACCTAGACCTAGATGGACCCCTTAAAAGTCTGGCCTTAATTTGACAATGGATCAAATCTTTAAGTGACTGTTGACACAGAAATTTCCCACTTCTGAAAATTTATCCCAGAGAAATAACTACCCAAGAGCTTCTTAAATACAATTTAAAAAGTTAAATGTTCATTAGAACAAATTAGTTTACCCAAACAGCAGAATATGTGAAAAAAAAAAAAAAAACCAACAGATATGTAAGTACTGACATAGATTTTTTTTTTTGACAGATGTTTAAAATATAATCCTGAGTAGAAAAAAAAATAAGAATAGCAAGCATAGAACGATCCCTTTTACATAAAAATACCTATATATGACTATACATGTTTAAGAAAATTTTAGAAAAATATACATCAAACTTCATAGTAATCTCTTCTGGCAATTAAGACTGAAGGGGAGAAAGGAAACTTTTGCTTAATACTAAACAGTATGAGAAATGAAGACCTACATGAAAGATATACACGTCCTACAGCTCATAAAACAATTCCTGTTTGTGAGCATATTTCTTAAATTATTATTTCCCCAAAGTATTTTCATATAGCTAGGAAAAATACAAGCCCACAATATAAAGATGTCTTGAATATGACAAAGAAATCTATTCTTTGTGAATTTTATATAGTTACTCAATTCCTGATATGCCTATTTAAGTGGCTGCAGAAGACTTTAGAATGAAGAATACCAAGAAGAACCTAGAATGCCAGCACTTATCTGCCTAAAAATTGTATCACATGCCATATTCAGATAGTGTCATACACACAAATGCTTAATAAATGCTATCCCAAATAAAACTCACTGAACAGCAAATATCTAGCCATATACATAAATACACTATGAAGATAGTTTGTGTGGCTTCTACTATTTCTGTACTTTCATATATGGGATTAGGTTTTGCTACTGAACATGCCTTTAAATTAAATGCATTCCAGCAGGGTGTGGTGGGGCACACACCTGTAATCCTAGCTCTTGGGAGGCTGAGACAGGAGGATTGTCACAAGTTCGAGGCCAGCCTGGACTACATAGAGAGTTCAGGGAGAGCCTGAACTACAAAGTAAGACCCTGTCTTAAAAACATTCAATGAGAATCAGAACATTCTGAGGTTTTCTTAGCGAAAATAGTGACACTCTTCAGTGATATCAGAAAGCCTTGTCTCTATGAGTTCTTTCCTAAAACTGAAACATTTTAAATATACTTCATTCCTCAGATGCAGATATAAGTCAGTAAGTAGAAAATTGAACACAAAACTGAAAATCACTTTTAAAATATAAGTTCAGGATACAAACAGAAGTCACACAGTAAGTCAGCACCTAAGTAACAGAAATGGTTATATCAAATACACTTACCATTGAAAGGATTGATTCCTGCACTTATTCGTGAAATAACAGCTTCTTTTACTTCTTTTTTCTTTACACATCGAATACCCAAATTTTGAAAACTAGAAGAAAAAAGAACACTTTCAAAACTGCATTAAAGCTGAATAAAAGGAGTACTACAAGATATCAAGCATATATCCAACACTGAGAAGTCATCACGCTGTTGGGGTACAAAAGCATGAGCTGTACTTCTAACTACTACAATGCAAGATGTAAGAGTAAAAAGCGGCATTACACTTCGTGAAGAACCGTTAAAAGGAAATAAATATTTCCTAATATATAAGGAAAATGATACAGTACATACAGTACTGTATCATTTTAATAATATTTTACAATTATATCTTACCAATATGCTTATGCCAAATATACCAGAGTAACAAGAAAGCAACATCAAAAAGTAAACAAACAAACTGATAATTAAATCATTAAAATCTGTGTACTTGGCCAGGTGTGGTGTGCATGTCTGTAATCCCAGCACTTGGGAGGCTGAGACAGGAGGATCGTTGTGAGTTCGAGGTCAGCCTGGGCTACAAAGTGAACTCAAGGCCAGCCTGAACTGCACAGCGAGACCCCGTCTCAAAACAGACCAATAAATAAATAAATAAAAAGAAAATCTGTGTACTTGATTATATGAAACAAAAAGTGTAAAAAGATGCTCACAGCCCAAAGTCCGTAGATACATTTCATGAAGCTTGTATGCTGCCTATGTTAAAAAAAGAAAAAACAAAATCTGTATAGATACCAAAACTTAAAAACCAACTAGTTGTATATTAATTTCTGGCTTCATAAACATTCTAGAAGTCCAGCAATACTAGGTTACGACAGAAACAACTAGCTGAGACTGAGCACCTGTAGCTGCATTGACAAGGGCTCTCAAGTCTGCTAGTGCCTGCTAAGTCCTTCCACACCTGATCCTCTGCACTCTCTGATGCTGCCTGCCTGACCCTCAGAGGTACGAGTTTTCAGCCCCAATTTCACAGACAAGAGCAAGGGAATATATTCTGTGACATATTACATGAAGTTATAAGATATACTGAAATGTGTTTTTATTAGAAAGAAGTTAAATACTAACAATATTTAACAAAAGTTTCAAGATATCACTTATGGAAAACTTCTCAGTAGCTACAAATATTACTAATTTGCATAGTGTAGTACAGAGGGTGGTGGGGGGAACTCCCCTACCACGACCAGTCACACTCGTTCCCACATGGAAAAACCATGACATCATTAAAGCTAGGTGGGCGTGAATAATGAAACAACTCAATTGTAATGACACTACTATTTGTTCAAACTTCACATGGCACTTGGCAACCAGGGGCTGCCTTGTTTACCTCCCTCCATGCTTGTGCTACCTATGCTCACACTGCACACTTAACCACACTGAGGGTTGTGTAGCACTTACAGTATCTTTGACAATACCACCTTCTTCCTCCAATAATTACAAAATAAATCATGAATTGAGAATTCTTTCTTGAAATCCTGAAACTACAATTCTCTTCCTCAAAGGTATTATACTTCTTTGAAAGATTCTTAGGTTCTTTTTCTTTGACAGAAGATTTTAAGAAATTTCTCCTTCTCATATATTTATATGCTGCTTTATTTTGTTTCACCTGAATAATCATACTTGACTGCCATTTACAGAAAGAGAAGTAACAAGAGATTTTTGAAATTCTGAGAGCTCAGCAGTAGAGCATTTGCCCAGCATGCACAAGGCCCTGGGTTTGATCCCCTAAGTGAGCACACACGTGCACACTCCCCAACCTAACTCAACCCAAACCAAACAAAATCCCACAAAAACCTGACCCAAGGAAACCAAGGATCACAGAGATTATCTGAATAAATTATTCATTCACATATTCATCACAGTCACTCAACACAGGTTGGAGCTCCTCCTATGTGCTAAGAATTCTGGAAAGTAATAGAGAGTATAAGACCCTTGCCCTCATGGAACTTGTAGTACGGTATACAGGAAACTACAACACATGGGCCAAATCTAGCCCAGTGCCTGTTTTTCTAAATAAACTTCATATTGGAATACAGTCTTACTCATTCATTTATGTATGATTTGTGGCTTTTTCATGCTGCAGTAGCAGAATCCAGTAGTTGCAACAAAAACTGTAATGCCTACACAGCCTAAAATCCTTACAATCCAGCATTTTACAGAAGAAGTCTAGTAACCCCTACCCTGGTGAGTCAGACAGCTATTAAATAATCACAAACTGAAATTACGACAATTTTATGGAGGAAATACGTATGTTTAGAGGAGTCAGGCCAGGGATATAGCTCAGGGGCACAAGCGCCTGCCTGGCAAGCGCAAGATCTTGAGTTTGATTCCCGGTACCAAACCAAAAAAAAAAAAAGGGCTGGGGATATAGCTCAGTGGCATAAGCGCCTGCCTAGAGGAGCCTATGATGGAAGACAATTGATAAATTCAGGGCAGAAAGGGAGTGATACTTAATAACAAATGGAATGGAAGTTGTGTGGAAAGGAACAGACCATGCGAAGGTCCCTAAAAAGAGCACTGTGAGCGCTACACATTAAGAGGTTTTTGTGAGTGGTACGGAGAGGTCACAGGATGCACAGCAGAACCGAAGCCCAGCAATACAGTGGGTGTGTAGGCCATAGAAGGAACACTGTCCTTATTATGAGAGACAAAGCAATTAAAATGTCTTACGCAATTTGGTTTGTATTTTAAAAGATCACTACCTAAAGTGAAGGGAGACTAAAGGGAAGAGGCATTTTAAAACGCTGACGAAAGACCACCATGCAGAAAGTTATTACAGGAGCCCAAATTTAGCATACAGAGATGTGGAGATAGACCTCACTGCATGACAACACGGATGGATTCAAGAGCTGTGCAGGAGGTACGTGCTAGTCGAGTCACACCGGTGTGAGCGGTGTGGGGATACCACCTATGTTTGGGGCTTTTAAAGCAACCATTAAGACAAGGCCCTTTAGAAGATGAATTTTGAAGAGAAAGAGCTATGATTATGCCAAGATCACGGTTTGGGGCATATTTTTTCAAGGTGCTTTTGAGACATTTAAGAGAAAATTAACAGAAAGCAATTGGATTAAATATCATTCCCCCCAAAAAAGAACAAAGATCCCTGGAAGAAACTGATGACTGAAGGGCTGGAGCACAAAAAGTACAACTCTTGAAAAGTGTTACACTGGCAAGTAAAGAGGTGCTTGAAGAAGGACGAGAACATACCAAAAGGATGCAGCAGACAGACGGGGGTTTGTACTGGCCAAGGCTGGGTCAATCTGAAGTCAAAATAACAGCGCTAATGGGCTATCGTACACTGAAGAGGACTCATAAATTCAGTGATAATTTTTAAATAGGAAAAGGAAAGTTCTTTGTTAACAGAATGCCAATTAGTAACACTACCAATGGAAAAAAAAGGTTATGACATATCTCCTAAAGGGATTTTTATTTTTAAAAGGTTATGACATATCTCCTAAAGGGACAATAATGCATCACCTCCATAGACTTCTTGCCAAGGTGTTGCATGAAACACGTTAATATAAAAATATTATTCATGTTAAACATAGTGCTAAACATAATGCATGGGATCCTGGATTGAGGGTAAAGCTAGGACAACCATAAAGGTCATTATTGGGCCAGGCGTGGTGGGGCATTCCTGTAATCCCAGCACTTGGAAGGTTGAGGCAGGAGGATCACCATGAGTTCAAGGCCATCTGGACTACATATACACACCCAGACCCTGTCTTAACGTTCCCCAAAGTCATTATTGGGACAATAACTGAGATAATCCAAAATGTTAACTGCTAGAAAAGTAGGAAGCAAAACAAGTTTGTTCTCTTAGAAATCAAAAAAGATTTCTTTCTAATGTACTTTAAAATTATTTTATTAAAATTAACATATATTACTTATATGAATTAAGGGGAGCCATTGTGATGTTTTCACACATGCCTGTCTCATGCATTGAACATCATCCATCCATTCTTTTTCTACTCTCTCTCCTTCTACCAAAAATATTTCAAAGCGGGAGTACCTATCAGTTAAAATGTTATTAGAACTTCAACCAACAGAGACAGAAAGTAGTTTTTGCTATGTATATAACTAGATATTTTATATTTTGTGTTATCATTAAAGAACATTTTTAAAGTGTTTTATCTAAATGGTTATTCCTAATACATAAGGAAAATTACTAACCCTTTTTCTGTTGTAATTAGTTTCACTTTTCCCCAAGAATCATAGATGCTCATTATAAAAGTGAATTATAAAGTAAGTTAAAACACACAGCCAGGTGCGGTGGCACACACTCATGATCCTAGTACCTAGAAGAGTGAAGCAGGAAGATTACAAATGTAAACCCAGCCTGGACAACTAAATGAGAAGTAAACGTCACACGTCTTCCCCCTCTGGTGGCTAGGCCGGGACAGGGTCATGGAGAAGGTCACGCCCAGGGTGTGCAAGATGAGGACACACATCCCCACTGTGCAAGCGCACGGTTATTCTCATCAAACCACACCTTCTCTTTCTCACAGCAGCCTGTTTTCCACATGGAGGTTGTGCTGCTCGGCCCACAGCTGTGGGAGTTCTCCATGCAGTAAAAAATGGCTGGGGATGCAGTTCAATGCAAAGACTACCGGTTCAAGCCCCAGGACCTCAATAAATAAATAGTAAAAATATAAAACCTCACACATTACCTACCCAAAGACAACACCCATTAATGTCTTACTATACATACTACTATGTATATGTAGTATATATTATCATATGTCTATAAATTCACTTTTAACAAAAATAAGATTACTCTTTTAATCTTGTTTTAAAACCTATTATATTTATCTGACACATACCAACAGACACTTGCAATGCTGCTTTTATAACTACATAGAAGTACAATATAGGATGTACCAGTTTATTTAACCAGTCTCCTTTGTTTAGTATTTAGATTGCTTCTAACTTTTTGCCATCACAAACAAAAGTGCACTGAACATTATTATAGTTAAAGGTTTGAACATTCTTGATTATTTTCTGAGGAAAAACACCTAGAGGTGGAATTGCTGGTTTAAGGTACATTCCTATTTTTCAGGGTGTTGGTATATAAATTGCCTATCAAAAAAAAAATTTTTTTTTTTTTTTTGTCTTTTTGAGACAAGGTTTCACTGTGCAGTTCAGGCTGGTCTAGAACTCACTTTGTAGCCCAGGCAGTCCTTGAACTCATAGCAATCCTCCTGCCTCGGCCTCCCGGGTGCTGGGATTCTAAGGGTGCACCAGGCCTGGTCCAAAACGATTTTATTAATTTAAATTCTCATTACTATAATGAATAGGTCCATCTCTGGTAGCCTCATCAACATGAAAATGACTTTTTTTCTGTGGTACTGGGGATTGAGTCAAGGCCTTTACACTAAGTACCCCCTTTGCACTAAGTACCCCCACATGTACTTTTAGAAATTTTTTAATTTTATAGAATTTTTTTTTTTTTTTTTTTTTAGATAGGGTGTCACTGTGTAGTTCAGCCTCACCTTAAACTCACTATCTAACCCAGGCTGGCCTCAAACTCATAGCAATTCTCCTGCTCAGCCTCCCAAGTGCAGGGAAGAAGTTTTTCAATTTTATAATAAGGTCTTGTTAAATCGCTGAGTTGCCCAAGGCTGTGTGTAAATTGGCAATCCTCCTGCCCCACCCTCCCAGAGAGCTGGGATTATAGACATGCACTACTCTGCACAGCTGGTTTTGCTTTTGTTTTTGTTTTTTAATCTTAGAACATATGATGTTAATTTTATAATCTGCCCCTTTCTTAATAAATTCTAGAGTTTTCCAGTTGATTTTCTCACTTCAGCAATTTTTAATTTAAACATAATGAACAGATGGAGTAAAAATTTTTCATGAATTGTTCGAGCTGAAGGGCCGGGGATACAGCTCAGCAGCACAAGCGCCTGCCTGGCAAGCGCAAGGTCCTGAGTTTGACTCCTGGTTCCAAAAAAAGAAGTAAGAATTGTTCAAGCTGAGAAAAAAACACATAGCATAAAATAAATTTTTTACTCTCAGTAATAATAAAGAAGTATTCCTACCCACCATGTGCTGTGTCTACTGATGAAGAATGAAAGCACAGCTCTAACGTGAACAGTATGGATGTTCTGCTAAAAAGTAAAAGATGGCCATGGATAGGAAACAGCGTGCAGGGCTTACCCTGTTCCCACAGATGTGTACGACTGTATACTTACAACAAAGGTCTCCGTTCTTGTCCAAAATCAGCTTCATAGTAGCCATCTCTGCAGTCTTTTCCAACTAAGTCATGAGGGTGCGGTTTATATGGGTCATTCTTTGTAACTAATGTAATTCTCACTTTTCCTTTTCCATAATAGTTCATAATCTGAAAAAGGAGTAGTTAAATACACAATCCATAAATACACCCATTAATAACTAATCTACTAAATTAGAGTTCAATTTCTATGACATAGCACTGGATTAAAAAAAAGTTCAATTGGCCAGTAAGTGCATTTGAGATGAAGCTTTCCAGAGAACACCAGCAGGGAAAAACTTACCTGTCAGCACCTGGACATTTAATTTTCTACTCTAATTTCAACTGGTCATATCACTGGACTCTACTTATTTTCCTTCTAAAACAAGTAAAACTATACTACAAGTTTCATTGCAGAACATAAGGAAATACTTAAGTGTTACGCAGCTAAGTACCTTGCTCTTAGATGTACTGTCATACCATAAACATTCCTTGAAAATACATGCCCTTGGGGCTGGGGATTTAGCTCAGCGGCAAAAGCGCCTGCCTGGCAAGCGCAAGGTCATGAGTTCGGTTCCCGGTACCGGAGAAAACCCCCCCCAAAAAAATAAATTAAAAAAAAAATACATGCACTTAAGCCACACTGATAATGACAGTATGCAAATATGATTGCGTTACTAAATACATTGTATTTCACAAAAATATGTGCTAATCAACAGGCATATAAAGTATTCACTGTACATTAAGCAATAAAGCAAGTTGAATTTTACAAGATTGAGGTTCACACAGAAAGTACCTCTAGAACACTCACCCTAAACAGGCAGTAGACACTTAGAGATGGAGAAGAACTAATGTTCCTTGCTGAAGCTGGCAAATTTGACAGAACAAGCAAGAAATATAAAAACCAGCATAATACAAAGGGATGGAGGTAGTTAAACAAGAATAGGCAGCTTTCCGGTACAGGGCACTAAAATTCATAATTCTAAATTTAGACAGAATGTGAACAGTAACCAGGAAGTCTTTGTGTCTTTCTGAATGAAAGAGAAGGTAACCACTGAAGACTGTAAGAAAGGCTGATTTAGACACAACTCAAGCCACACAGTGTATGCAGGACCTGCTGGAATGCTAAGAACACAGACCTTAGAAATATTTTAAAGTTAGTCACGTAGTAGTAGTAGTTATGTAGTAGTAATGTAGTAGTAGTTTTGTAGTAGTAGTAGTAGTTATGACTCAAAGGATTAGAAGAACAAAATTTTAAAATTTCCTTTTTATTACACATTACTCATTTTAACACTTAAAAAGATTTACATGAATCAAGTCCATACTACTGCCAAAAAATGTTACTCAAAAATAGAAATTTGATTTGGGCGTGGTGGTACATGCCTGTAATCCTAGCACTCAGGAGGCTGAGGCAGGAGGATCGCTGTGAGTTTGAGACAGCCTGGGCTACATAGTGAGTTCAAGACCACTGAACTACATAGCAAGAGCCTGCCTCAAAAACAAAACAAAACAAAAACAAATTTGGTCATTAGATGAGAGCAAAAACTCTGATGTACTACTGCACAGTATTATGATCATAGATAACAATAATGTACTACATATTTCAAAAAGCTAGAAAAAAGGACTTTGTTTTCTGCATGAAAGAAATTATGTTTTTGGAAATAAGTTAAACACCACATTACTTTATTCAATTATGTATAATTTTTATGTTTTATGTATCAGTTAAAAATACAATAAAATAAAAATAGGAATTTGTTATTTAATACATAATTTTGTCTTAAATTGTAATTTAGCAAGTCTCTAAATCCAATAATGTACTTTGTAAATAATCTAGTTTTAAAATAGTGAATTAAGCACTATTGGTAAAAGAAGATATATACCATTTTTCAAAATCTTCTTTGTTGGGCCTGGGGATTTAGCTCAGTGGCACAGCGCCTGCCTGGCAAGCGCAAGGTCGTGAGTTCAATTTCCGGTACTGGGGAAAAAAAGAAAAAAAGAAAAAAAAAAAAGAGTGGAAAATTCCTCTTTGTTATTAAGCTTTTGTTTGTTCTGGTTTTTTGAGGAGGTAGCATCTTACTATTTTGCCCAGGCTGGTCTCAAATTTCTGGACTCAAGTGACCCTCAGTCTCCCAAATAGCTGGGGACTGCAGCAGGCACACACAACTGCACTTGTCCTAGTATTAAATTTTTAAACTGGCATTTAAAGGATAAAAAAGGCAAATAACATACAGCTTATAAATATAAATTTAGTATATCTTATATTTACTAAAACACCTCTAATCGAAAACTCCTTTCAAAATTTGTTAACATGAAAAAGTTAAATTTAAAGTTATAATATCTTAAATGATGTCAATGATCCCGAGGATATGCAATAGGCATTAAAGATAAGGAAAAGTCTTCTTCTCCACAGGCCCTAGACTAAGAAATTGCAGGAAGAACTTCTGATGAAGTTCTCAAATCCATGTTTTAATCCAGGCAATAATCTCCATTACCTCTGTATGTAAGAATGTCTTTTCCTCATTAAATGTTTTGTGTTCCATGAAAGGAATAATGAGCTAAAAACTGCCAATATATACTAAGTACTGCAAATCACTGAACTTACATTAATACGCAAACATATAATTATAGCAAGGAAGAGTCTGTATTATATTAAGAAATGATCCTGCACACCTAGCTAACACAGATAAACTAAAAAGAAAAAAAAAGAAAAGAAAAAGACTACAGGGATGACTGTGAAGAAACTGAGCTTAATACGACTGCTATAGCTAAAATCTGAAGCAACTAAAGGTGAGACTGACACAGGCGAGGCGTCTATTACCTGGATAGACGGGTATGTTCTGTTGTCCTCTGTGCTGTGCTCCCCTGGAATGCTGCCTGCTGATCGCCCTTCACATTTGTATCTAAAACGCATTCCCCTCTGCCTGGGCTGTTCGACTATCTCTACATACGGGGTATATCCACCTGAAAGTTTAAAAGGAAAGGGAATATAATTGAGTTTAATACTTTTAAATAAAAGAACTTTAAAGTCTGGAATGATTTTAGACTTCTAGAAAAATTGACATGACAATTTAGATAGTGTGTTTATGGAGTAAGTATACTGACAAAAGAATGGAAAAGCAATTGTTGAAAAGATTAAGTGAAATGTTTAAAAAAGATTTTTAAAATAGCAAAAATAAGATAAATATTAGTTGTCATATTATATATCATGTACTTTAAAATCCTTGAAACACTTTTCCTCTTGCAGAAGCTCTTAACTGGTAAAAAAACCTCACTAACGACTCTGTAACAGAATTTACTATTGTAATACACATTCCTCCAGCGGGAAGTAACCTCCTTTCCATTTATTTGTGTTTACAGCAACTATTTCAGGTAACTTTAACTTAGGAAAGACCCGTCATTATATTTGTGCAAGGTACCTGAAGGCACAGATTGTGCTATTCATCAGTGACTTCTATACACAAAGTAAATAACTGCATTCGGTGAATGATTAAAAACCTAAAGATCTTTTGTTTGTGATTTATTCAGAAATTAAAGAACTATATTAATGATTAATTGGCTCTTTACTGGATTCTAGTATGACAGAAAAAATTGTGCTCTATAGGGACTAGAATCACTACACTTTCATACTTCTTTATAACCCTTCATATCTGATTTCTTTATCTGTATCTGTTATCTTAAAAAACCTCCTAGCTATAAATCATTTACTTTATGTATCAGTATACAACACCAGTTACTTCCTTCCTTTGTACTGTTTTGTAGTTCCCTTCTGCCTGAAAACAAAAAGTGCTGAAATGTACTCATCTATGCGGAAAAGGTAAAATACAAGCCAGGGAACTGTGAGGAAAAGGAATACCCAACTAGTATTACTGACAGTCACTACAGTTTTGAAAAGCACTGAGACATCTTCAAAACTGGTTCTACATAATTTGATTGTTGTAGTTTTCTTTAACCAATACTTTGCATAGCTAGGACGGATCTGTATATTTTAACAGTATTTTAAAAATGCTACAGGCCAGAATAACATTTGAAACATAGCCAAGATGCATGCAGATATATTTATGATTTTATTTGCACCTAGGCAAAAACAGTGCTTTTTAAAACATTCTGCTTCTCAGATAAAGTATGAATTTTTAAGATAAAAAAAGTATAAAATGGATCAACCAATAGAAACAGACACATTCATTAAAATCTTATCCTTAGAATTAGGAACCAGCATTAAGTGTACAATGAAAAAATGTTAATTACATATAGTAATTATTTTTATTTTTTCAAAAAATTTTTGAGACAGAATCTTGCTATGGCTGCCCTTGAACTCACTATGTAGCCCAGGCTGGCCTCAAATTCAGTGATCCTCCTGCCTCAGCCTTCCAAGTGCTGGGATTACAGGTGTGTGTCATCACACCAGGCACATATAGTAATTACTAAATAGTTTTAAAGCACTTATATCTATTTCTCATTTGATCCTCTTAACTTTAATCTTAATAAAAACAGAACAGAAATTATCATCACATTTTACAGATGATAAAATTATAGTTCAAAATTATATGAAGTATTGAAAAAAAGAAATCACAAATGACATAAGTGGTTATGACAGCTGCGATTTCAGGGTGTCAAATTTAAAAAACAAGCGTAAAAGCAGCTAGGGCTAAAATCCTAACAGCTGATACAAGACATAACCTGCAAAATAAAATAAAAGCAACGTAGTTTAACACAATAGTGCATCTTGATATAGGTAACTGAATATTTACATCTAGTGAAATCCCTACACAAAAAAGACATACATCACAACCATTTTTTAGCTTTTCCAAGTCACAGAACACGTTCTGACCTCATCTAAGATCTGAAGAGACATGGAACTCAAGCATAAAGCCCAGACACACGTTTCTGAAAGTCATCCGAGTTAGTCTAAACACTGCTGATAAAGAGCCACTGTCCTAAAACATGGAAAAGTGGAAAAAATGATGCCTATATCTGGACAAAGTTCAGGTCCAAGTATAAACTGGGCCATGGATAAAACAGGCAAAGCAATTCTGACTAGTTGTAACTTCTTTTTCTCTATCACTCAAAAAAGCTTATTTGAATGCAGGCAAGGAAAAATAAAAATGTTGGGATGCCCTTCAATTGATATAATTTATTTTAAAAACAAGTCATTTACAGAACAAACCTTTTAACTACTGTCAGTAATGTATTGCTTACCATACAGCACATGAATGATGGCCATGCCAAGGTGTCAAAACATCACAGTTGAAAAAACAAACAAACAAACAAACAAACATCCATAGCAACTGAGAATAGCTAACCAGAGTGCATCTCTCCTACAGAGGTGCTGAGTGATACATTTTGCCTGAGACTGGAAGGAGCAAAGGAAGCTAACAATACAAACTTTTCCAAAAACTATCCCTCTGTCACTTTGGAGAAAAAGAAAATAAGATCTATTCCTTTTTATTCTAACCAGGTCTATCAAAGTTTATTAGATACATTTCAACAGGCTGACTTTCAACTAAGTGGGCAGTAAGAATCCAAGAAATGGAATTTTCAGATGAATATTCAACTGATATATGCTGCATAAAGTACATAAAAAAATTTAAAATGTTTTGGAAACTCAGATTCCACTGCTATGGGGTCAGGAGAAAATCAAGTCTTAAAAAAGGTTTTTATGGGTTAGCATGAAAAAGCCAAGAAATATTTAAAATCTGTCCTAGATTATATAGATATTTAAATGAAAAATACATGTCAAGGCCAAATTATCTCCATTCAGATGGCCAGACTTAGAAATAAAATTACAGGAGGCTCAGTTAAATATGAATTTGAAATAAACTTTTCTTTAAGTGTAAGACATTCTATGACTATTAGAGCCATGTACCTACAACACAATCACGTGCAGAGAACACAGATGGGCGAGAGCTGAAACAAACGAAAACTCTAAGCACCTTAAATTGTATTTGAGAAAAACGCTAAACATGCTGTAAATGCTCCAATTTATGATTCAACATCTGACTCCCCCAGTCATTTCAGTCATTCTATTAATTTTTCACACGACTGTTAACTTTTTGATATCTAACATTTTTGAAATCAATTCATATATGTATGCAGTCTTACTCTTAAAAAAAAGAAGTTGTCTCTTTAGTTATCCATGCCTAACTTCCAGCTCTATTATTAGAGTAAAATGCGTCACGCTTACATACATTTTTTCCTCTTTCTCAAGAGAAAAAAACAATGGTTCTCTTTAAATTCACACCACAAAGAGCTGGGAAGCAATGTGGTTTACAAAACAGTTTATGTACTTCTCATTAGTGACAGAGCAAAATAATACTAAAAAAAGTGAGTAAAAATAAATTTAAAAACATATTTCATTTAAGACTGTTATTGGGAACCACAGCTGCGTGCCATATAAGGATAATATGCTCTTTTTACTAAACAACAAGAAGTTTTAAATTCAGCCATTAAACATCTTAACATTAAATAGGATAAAACCATAAATTATACAAAAGTAATGACTTTCATCCTTGAGTTCCACAGGGGCCTGGAAATATTTTACATCATTGTGCCTATCTATAGTCAAGGTATAGTATTTTTTTTTTAAAGGCAATGAAAAACTGTTTAGTAGCTGGGCTGTTGAATCTTAAGTCCTAAATAATCTCCTAATTTACCTGAGCAAATCTAGAATCATTATATGAAGTCTCTATTTCCACTGGGCTGATAAATGTTTGCTTACGAGATGATGATCTCCGTTACTTTTACCTGACAGGCATTACTTATTTAACGACACATACCTATTTTCACATGACATCCGGAGAGAAATGAAACAGTCTGAAATGCTTAGTAATCAACAAAAATAGTCTTTGAAATTTTAATACTACCATTAGGTGTACCCAGATTCACTTTTTTGGCCTACCGGTTTTAAATAACTGAATTACAATTTAAATAATTTGCTATATTTTAAATAGCCCCATTTAATGGAAAACGAGAAAAAAAAAAAAAAAACCCAAAAAACCAACAAAAATAATCATCACCCTACAACTTCCAGATCTTTAAAACTTTCCATTTATCTTTCCCTTCATTTAGGGAATCAGTCTTCTTAACAGAACAAAATACAGTGTCACTAAACAGGTTTAAATTGTATCACAATTTTACCATGTGGGTCTGTACAGTACTCTATACAGAAATAATTTTTTTCTCTTAAAAAATTGTAAGTATTACATTCATGCAATATAGTAATAAAGAACTAGTTAAACCTCCAAAGGCAGATCTTGTTTTACCCCTAATGTGTGACAAACAGTAACCAAATAAGTTACGTTCATATTTTTAATCTAAACGTGCGCTGAATTTATGAATTTACAAGATAATCTGAAAGTCGGGAGTTATGTAGATGGGCACAGGGAAAGTTAAAACATTTTAAACTATATTTGTTTTCTCACATGAAAACCACAGGCAAAATGAAATCAAATGTCATGTGAAACACCGATTTCCTTTCCAGCCTACAGCAGCAGCGCTGGCACTGCTCTGCTCAACCCTTTAAAGAGGTTCTTTCTGCGTGCTACTTCCTCTTCCCTACCGAACATCAACCTGCCACCGGTGCTCGCTCCGGAGGCCGTGGGGAGGGTGCGGGTCAAGCATAAACAAGCCCCCTTTCAGCCTCTCAGTACAAGCTTAATGCATAGTTAGAGCTCCCCATCACCTCGCCAGACCCAATCTGATTCAGCCGCCCAGGCTACAGGCAGCCCCGGCCAGGCTGTCTACACGAGACTTTAGCTCTGCGAACCTGTTTCCCCGCAAAGCACGAGATCAAGTATTAGCAACAGAAAAGAAGTATCTGAATTAAATGATGAAGTTGTTTTTATTCCTACCCATTATTTTAAAGCACAGATCGCCTAAAAATCTTTCTCCTTTACTGCTAACAAGAAAAGAAAATTCGACGTCTCTCCTTGGTAAACTGGAAAAGCGTGCGCTTTAGTCCCACAGTAAGAAGTATCCGCTGCGTTTCCACTGAACACCCGTTAAAACATCACTGAGGACTTCTGCAGTTGAGCCACATTTTGTGCAACTGTCAGCACAAAAGCGATCACCTACTGGCCCCGGATGAAATTCAAGTTTTAAAAAGGTGAGAGCTTGTCCCAGGCCGGAAGGTTCCTCATTCTTGTCCCAAAATATGAAACCACCGTTTCTGTACAGCTCCGTCTGTAAGTACGAGGACGCTTGGTTCTCTTTCATTTAGATTATCCCTGCACTACGCCTAACCATCAGGTGGCCGGGAATTGCTGAAGTTCCAGCTATCAAACCGGATCAGATTACAGAGCGCGGCTCTGATTTCGCACGCGAGCCCTGCCGCAGGTAAACTTTACAAAAGGCGGACGCCTCGCCAACGCGGCGATCTGAAAGCACGAACGCCGCAACCCCGAACAGAGCCCCCGAAACTCGGCAGCGAGCCCTCAGGGCAGGGCCCCCGGCCCCGGCCGGCGCCCGCGGGACTCACCCGAGGCCATGGTGATCTCTCCGCGCCGCCCGCAGCTCCCACTGGGGCGCGAGGCCGCCGTCCGTCCGTCAGCCGTCAGTCGGGAGGGCCTCTGCCGGCGGGACCCCTCGGCCTCCAGACCAGCCCCGAAGCCTCCTCCTCCTTCCCGCCCTCCTCGGGCTCTGCGGCTCGCACCTTCCCACCCCCTGACTTCTCGCGTTTCGGGTCACCG
>NW_004955424.1:22939909-22990041 GCF_000276665.1 Chinchilla lanigera
CCGCCGCATGCGGAGGCCAAGGGAAAGGCGCGCGCGGTGCGGAGCTGAGGGCGCGGACGCAGCCGCGAGGTGACGCTGCAAGCGTGAGGAGGCCGCGCGCCGGCGCTGAGAAATCCCCCTCCCCCATGGTTCTACCGAGCGTGACTTAAAGTTCAGCAGCCGGTGGGCGGGGGCGGTGACGTCGAGAGGGCCGGCCGCCCGGCAGCACCTGGAGGCGGGCCGGCGGGGAGCTGGCCGCGGGGAGCGCGCCGGCCTCCGGCTCGAGGGACGGCCCGGGGTTTTCGAGAGGTGGTTCCCGCGCTTCCCGATTTCGCACATGCAAATCTGCGCCCCCGCGCCCGGGCGCCTCGGAGCGCGGGCGTCCCGGAGCGGCCTGGAGGGGAAGTGCGGAAGCGGCCGGCGCAGGCGTTCGCTTGTGATGCGTGTATTTGCATTCGGGGACCCCCGAAGTCCGATTTTCCCTTTTTATATCTACATTGCGAAGGCTCGGTTAACTTTACGCATTTTATATACGAAAACCTTTGAAACTCAAAAGGTCTCCCTTCGCTGTGCCAAGATTTGCCTGACACCCGCGGGGAAGCGGGAGAGCGAGTATTCGGTGCGTGCAGGGTCGGTACAGCGGTGTCCTTCATCTGCTAAGCCTTGTTCGCTCTGTCCGTGATACGCAGTTAACGGATGAATTAATCGGGGTTGGACGTTAAATAACTGGTCTTTATTTCAGAATGACACCAAAAGGGAAAAAACCTTCCTTACGCCAGGGTCGTGTGGTTCCAAAGCTCCATAATTTTTCCCCCTTCTCTTAAGTGCCCAAAATAAGTACAGTATTGGGAGTGGGGGCAATGGAGAATCAAACTGTCATGTAAATGCTCAAAACTAGAGGAACTTTGTGAAATAATTAAAAACGAATTTGCCAGTCCCCGAATATATTTTACAAAGTGTACACTGTACAAGAAATGTAACAGTTGTATTATCTAATAAGGTAAGCATTAAACCATGCTGTGGTGCACACATCGCTGGCAGTTCACTAGATTCCTAAGTAAAAGACAAAAAAAGCACCCCTTCAAACAGCCGGGAACGTACAGTCCTATGTGCTACCCATTTCTTTATCCCAAGGAAAAATAATAGAAAGCCGAGAGCCAAGGCTTGAACTCTACTGGTGTTTGTAAAGGTTTGTGCTAGGGCAAAAAAGTTTATTACTCTATAGCTAAGAAGCAGCTAGTTGTATTTTATAAAGAATAAGACATCTTTCCTCAAGGGCTTATAGTCTTTGATACTATTCACTTAACAAATATCTACTGTTTGCCCTTCTAAATTCCGTTATATACATGTTAGCTGAACACCATAGAAATCTGTCTTCAGGATTCTGTGTCCTGCATGAAAGACAGCAAGCATTGTTAGCAGGTAAGACCATTTAAAATACTATTAAAATAGTACTTTATTGTTGTAAGGAAAAAGCTTGAGGGTAGAAAGTGAGGGAGAGAGATGCACTGAGGAAGTGCCACTGCAGGTAAGTTGGCGTCCAGAGAAAGATTCAAGGGAAAGAACATTCTAGCCAGGGGAACGGCAAGCAGCAGGTCCTTGGGGTAGGGAAGAGCTTATTTGAGGAACTGGAAAAAGGCCAACTGAATGAGGTTAAAGAGGTGAGCAGGGGCCAGATCCTGAAGGACCTCGTAGGCCATGATGCAAAAGGTGGACTTTATTTTAGTTGCATGTGGGACACCCTTGGAAAGTTTTAAGCACGTAATAGATGTGTGAATACATTTTGAGATGTATTCTGGCTATTACTATATGCTAACTAGGGAAAAGAGTAAAGGCCGGTCAGTTAGGAGGCTGTCGCAGTAATCTAAATGAGAAAGGTAGTTTGGATTTGAGTTTTAGCAGAGGAGATGGTAGAAAGAGATCAGATTTAGTGGATGTTTTAGTGACAGACTTGATAAAAAAGTGAAAAAAGAAATCTTAGCAAGGAGCAGTGGTGCACACCTATAATCCTAGCACTCTGAGAGGCTGAGGCAGAAGGTTTGCAAATTTGAGCCAAGCCTGGACAGATAATAGACTATATCTCAAAAAAATGGGGGTAGGGGCAAGCATAGTGACACATGCCTGTAATCCCAGCACTTGGGAGGCAGAGGCAGGAGGATTGCCACGATTGAATTCAAAGCCAGCATGAACTATATAGCAAGACCCTGTCCCCAAAAAGTGGGGCAAGATGAACTGGGACTGGGTGTGTAGTTGAGTGCAAAGGTCCTGTGTTCAATCCCCAGGACCATCTCCGAAGAAGAGAAAGTGGTGATGAAAGCTGAATTGGAGCAGGTTAAGAAGAGACTGATGGAAATGATGAATATAAACTAATTTTTTGAAGAATGTTAAAAGAAACAAATGGGACAATAGCTGGAAGAGGATGTAGATTTGTACTAGGTTAGGGGCTGTCACTAAAAACTTCGCTCTCAGCAGGTTCATGCAAGATCCCGATCCAGTGTGGATGTGGTGGTGGCTTTCCTTCAGGAATATCCAGTGACTCAGGTGCCTTCCATATTACAGCACTTCTATGTAGCACCTTCAGGGCCACTTTGCAGAAAGAAAGAGTAGAGGATCCCAAACGAGAGATCTGTATGGACCAGGCCTAGAAGTAATTATATTACATACCCTGGACACAGACATGGAGTGCTTTCCATGGGGTTTCCATGGCAAGCCTGGAAAATTATAATTTGAGAAACATGACTTAGCTGTGTGCCCAGAGGCAAAAATGGTTCTCAGTGAGCACTGGAAGTCTCTGGCACAGGAGTCTGGGTTTATTTCTAGAGTGGCATGAAGACAGAGTTATATAAGATTGAGCTGAACTCAAAAGTCAGAGAGTGTTGGTAATGGAGGAAGAGGGTAAGTGCATGAGTAAAAAAGAGATAAAGTGGCCTCCAGAGCATGAGGTGGGGTTCGCCATACCCAGACTGGGAGAACTTCTGTTATAACGAGGAGCGCAGCGCAGAGTGGATGCGGGGAACCCGAAGGTGTGATGGGACAAAGATGAGACTCAGTTAAGCTGCTTTGTTTTCCTCAGGGGTGTTTGAAGTTAAATTCACCTGAGAGTAGAGGACAAAGAGGAATGGAAAGTTAAGGAAGAAGAGAAACTGTGGGCAAGGTCTTGAGGCCGGAACTTTAAAAGATTTAGCTGACTCTACTGAATGCCCATTTGTAACTTGTGGTCATAAAGTTAACATCAGACCACTAAACGTAGTGTTACTGTTATGGTTTTAGTCCAGGGATATCCATGGGCAATAGTATCCTGAAAAGGAAGATAAAGAACTAGTAAAATTGAAGCATGAGAATGTGTGGAAACAATGTATAATATCTCTCAACCCCCCCACACTCCCTGGGTGAGCATGTTCATGAGATTGTTTTATGGGTGGTCTGGGAACATTTGGTCTGCATCTTCCCTAGGGCTTAAGAACTACATAGCCAGTTGTCTGCTGGACACCTCCCCTGGGACACCCACAGGCATCCCAGACTTAACATACTCAACATTTCTCCTAAGTTTACTCTTCCAAGTTCTCTGTACTGATATCTATCCAGGCATAGGCTAGAAACTTGGGAGTAGCTTTGACTGTCTCACCATCCCCTATTTATTCCAAAACATCCAACATCCACATTATGCTGATTTTACCAATCAAATACAAATCTTTTGTGTGCGTGCACATATGCTGAGGATTGAACCCAGGACCTTGAGCATGCCAAACATGGTGCTGCCAATGAGCTATACCCCCAGCTGCCTTCTGTATTTTGACTGCCCTTCTCCTTGGTCAGATCTTCATTATACTTCATGTGAACTACAGGAATGGTCTCCTGTTGTGTCTATACTATTGTCCCCTTCAAAATCCATTCAAAACTAATGCTGTTTGAATCATCTATGAATGCACATCAAGCCATGCCAATTGCGTGCTTTAAAGTCATCAGTTGTTCCCATTAATCTTGGATCCAAACTCTTGCATGTGGCTCACAGACGTCTCAGTAACCTTCAAATCAATAAGAAAAAGGTAGAAAACTCAATTTTTCAAATGGGTGAAAGACTCACCTAGGTACTTTACAAAAGGAGATAGTAGAATAACTAACAACCGTTTAAAAAGGTGCACAGCCATGGTTGGCCTAGGCAGCTTGTGCTGAGTGATGCTGGGAAAACTCCAGGGTGACGTTGGTTTGGAATCAGACAAGGCCATGGAACAGATGGAGACTCTAGGAAAAGAAAATTAGTGTAAAGATCTGTTGGGTTCTTGCTGTACCCTGAGAATGAATGGTGGCGAGAATGAGGAGAAAAAGACAAGACACAAAAAGCTGGGATCAGGTGGAGGTCCTTTCTCTGCTGAGCAGAGAAGGGGAACTGCCCAAGAACAGTAAAGCGTTTATTTTATACCCCTGAGAGGTTGATTAATTTCAACCTCTCTGCCGAGCGATCAGTTAACAAGCTACAAGGGCTTGTTTACATGCTTCGAGGAGCTCCTGTGTTGGGCTGGCTTTGTCCTGCAGGTGTAATTACTTTTCAGCTTCAGCCACTCCCAACAAATAAGGGAAGTACTGATTGTTTTCCGGTAAGCAGCCCTTCAGAGATGAGAAAAATAGAAAAGAGAAGCCAAAATCTACTAAGACTGAAGAGAAGGAAAGGAAGAAACTATTTTCCCCAAAGTTACAAAAGGTTAAAAGAAAGCCAGGCCTTAATTTTCCTAAATCCAAAAAGGCAAAAAAGTAAGAGGAACCATCTCAGGAAGTCATTATTTCTCTGAAAACCAAAAGTGCAAAAAGGATTAAGAATCCCCTTGAAAATAAAGCTGTTTCTCCTAAAACTATTAAAACTGAGGAGCCTTCTCAAGAAGACATACGCAAGACATTTTGGGGTTCCTAATCTCAAAAAGATTAAAAAGAAAAAAAAAAAAACAAATGTAGAGATTTGAGAGAAAAGCCCCAAACTTAAGGATTCCCTCATTCTGAAACCAACTTGAACTCCAGTGAAGCTGCCAGGGAAGTAAGTAATGATGTGGCAGAATAGGGAATGCTTGGAACAAAAAGATGGTGTTTCTATGATTTTCCCATATCTGAAGAGAGTATTGAGCTTTCAGAGCTCTCAAGGTAACCTTCCCATTTCCTACACAAACAAGACATTTCATCATGTCTGTAGTGGGAAGGAATTAATTGTACAGGTACAGACAGCATCTGGGAAGACACTTTTTTATCATACCTTTGAGGAAATTCTGGGACAGCTGCAAGACAGGAAGAGAGGCCATGCCTGCTATGTATTAGTTCTTTCCCTACAAGGGACTTGGCAATCAAGCAGAGATTTTGGTGACATCACAAGAAACTTGGCAGTGCTTGTTTTTATGATGGAACTTCCTATGGAGGTCAAATGGAAGGAATGCAGAGTGGAATTGATAACCTTGTTGGGACACCAGGTCATATGAAACACGACATACAGAATGGCAAGCTAGATCTCACCAAACATAAGCATGTTGTGGATGAACTTGATGAGATGTTGGATACATATTTTGCTGATCAAGTAGAAGAGATTTTATGTGGCATTCAAGAAAGAGTCTGAAGACAGCCCCAAATACTGCTTTTTTCTGTAGTTTCCCCAAATTGGGTATTTAATGTTGCTAAAAACATATGAAGTTACATATGAACAGGTTCATACCTGATTGATAAAAAGCCTCAGGAAACAACAGCAGTTATGGGGATGTGATTCAAGTGTAGTGTGGTCATCAGGAATGTACTGTCATCTTTCATGAAACCAAGAAAGAAGCCCAGGAATTGTCTGTAAAGCAGGATACTCAGTCATTAGATGAAGACTTTCCACAGAAGCAAAGGGAACTCACCTTAAAAAGTTTTAGAAATGATGATTTTGGAGTTTTGATGATAATTAGGGTTGCTGCACTCCTGAGGTTGATTGGGCTATACAAAGATCTCTGCTAAAAGATGTAAATTCCTACACTCATTGTTCTGGACAGGTGGGTAGATCTTGAAGGACAAAGGTTTGTGTCTTTTTATCAGCACAAGGAAAAATTTCAGTTAGCAAAGGTGGAGCAAAAAGCAGAGATTAAATTTTAACAAACAAATGTATTCTCTGTGCAAAGGAATAATAAAAACTTGTAGCAAAGGTATCATCAAGCTTTTAAGGTCTCTGCCTTCCATTGCCATTAGCCATTTCAAGCAGTCATATGAGAAGCTGAGCCAGGCAGACCCCTAGCAACAGCCGCCCCCACCCCCCATATTTCAGGTGCGATAGCTGTTGACCAGTGCTATTTGATCAACTCACGTGTGAATTTTTAACCATGATCTTGCAGTGCTCAAGTGAAATGCCAAACAGTTATGTGTGGAAAGAATTTAAGGAGCAACTGGGTGAGGACATGGATTCCAAAGTGAAAGAAAGAAGTGGGGCATGGTGGCATTTGCCTATAATCCCAGAACTCAGGAGGCTGAGGCAGGAGGATCACCTCATAGGGTAACCCTGTCTTGAAAGAGAAAGGAAGGAAGAAAGAGAAAGAAAGAAAAGAAAGAAAAAGAAAGAGCGAGTCTTTCACAAAGGAAAGTTGAGTGTTTATTTTTATGCCTACTGCAGCAGTCACAGAAATAACAGGAGGATCTGGGTGCGGTGGCGCATGCCTGTAGTCCCAGCACTCAGGAGGCTGATGCAGGAAGATTGCCATGAGTTCAAGTACATAGGGAAGTCAAGACCAATCTGGAATACATAATAAAACTCTCAAAGAACAAACACAGAAATAGCAGGAAGAATGGCATGATTCAGGACCCTGGAAGCCCACTGTGACTGGAGCAACTGGAGAGAACAGAGCAACTGGAGCTGGAAGGACCACAGGAAGGAGCTGAGGTTTCAGGGATCTGCAGGAAGGCAGCCATAGTTTCAGGGGGACAACGGGAAAGAAACAAGCTTCAGGGAACAGTGGAGTAGAAATAGAAGCTGCAGAGGACAGCAATCAGGAGGAACCAGCTAAAGCAACATTTCAAAACAAAGGTCAGAAGCAGTGTTTCAGTAAAGAAGATGATCAGTTGTGAGAAGCAGATTTATATGGCAAGAAAGTATGGCAACATGAAACTGAATGGTACTTCCAACATCAAGTTAAAAGCATATTTTGCTTCCTTTTGACTGCTTGCACGGCCTCCATCTCTTGGAAGAGACAGGCTCCATCTAAATTATTTCATCTGATCATTCTTGTTTGTAATCTTAGTTGGGTTTTTATTTTGAAAAGGAGTATAAATTCCTTATATTTTTGTCTATAGCTTACAAAGTAAAATCAAGCATATATCTACCTGCCAGGGGTCTGCCTGGCTCAGCTTCTCATATGACTGCTTGAAATGGCTAACAGCAATGGAAGGCAGAGACCATAAAAGCTTGATGATACCTTTGCTACAAGTTTTTATTATTCCTTTGCACAGAGAATACATCTGTTTGTTAAAATTTAATTTCTGCTTTTTGCTCCACCTTTGCTAACTGAAATTTTTCCTTGTGCTGATAAAAACAGATACAAACCCTTGTCCTTCAAGATCTACCCACCTGTCCAGAACAATGAGTGTAGGAATTTACATCTTTTAGCAGAGATCTTTGTATAGCCCAATCAACCTCAGGCGTGCATATTCAGAACATATTAGTGTGTGTGTGTGTGTGTGTGTGTGTGTGCGTGTGTATATCACAATGGCTAAAATTAGGATAATATCAAGTGTTGGTGAGGATGTGGAACAGCTGAAATTCTCATTTTGGAGGACTATAATTGGGGCCACAGCCTTGGAAAATTGACACCTTTAACTAAAGCTAGAATATACAGGTGAGGATATAGCTCAGTGGCACAAGTACCTGCCTGGCAAGTGCAGCGTCCTAAGTTTATTTCAGGTACCAAAAAATAATAAAATAAAATAATAAATAAGTAAAAATATACATACCCTATGGCCCAGTGTACTACTCTTAGGTATAGGTCCAAAAGAAATAACTTCCTATGTCCAAGATTGATTAAGCTAAAATTATAATCAGTTTAAATATTCATTAACAGTAGAATGGATAAACTGGTATAGTTGTACAATGAATTTCTTCTCAATAAATGAAAAAAATACTAGTCCCACACAATAATATGTGTGACACTTGTAATGGTAAGGGAAAAAGCTATACATAAAAGAATAGATACTGTATGAATCCATTTATACAAATTAAAACCAGATAAAACTATTAATGGAAGGGAAAGTGGACTCATGAATACCTTTTAGGGGTAGCTAGTGGCTAGACTAGCCCTAACAGAATTCTGAATTGCTGGAAATGTTCTATATCTTGATTTGGGTGGTGAGTTACAAAGACTCATGTTGGCCAAATTCATTAGGCTCCTCTGAGCCCTCTACTCAGCTCAGCCCCAGCCTTGGCCTGTAACACTGATGAACCTTTTGGAGACCAAGTGCCCAAACTGCAACCCAAAATCCATTTCTTTATTGCAAAGTGCCCCCACTGCAATTAAACCTGAACACTGACCAGCCATGCAAAAGCTCAAACAAATTGTGGCTAATGAGTCGTGGCTTGTGACATCATCACTTGGTGCTGCTACTCCTTTCTAGAGTATCTGCCTGGCCCCTATGTGTGCTGTTATACCATGCTCGGCTGCTGGATGATGCTGGGATGACTTGGCTCACGTGCCCACAAGAGGATTTGCATGCCTTCTGTGGCACACATGCCACAGGTTCTCCACCACTGGCCTCTGATAGTCACAGACTCTGAGCACAAATGATTTCATCCATGCTGAACCCCACTAACAGACCCGAACAAGAGTAGCATAGTTTTTCACAGCTCAAGGCCATGTCCGTAGGGTGATGACTTCAGCTCCCTGTAGCCCTATCTAGGAATATGCAGGACTGTCCAAAGAATGTAGTTTGTTCCTGTCAACATCTGAAGACAGGGCTGTGTGAAAAGTATCAGTCTGCAAATCCAAGTTGTCTAATCACAGTGACTAACTCCTCTTACCACATTTTGTAAATTTTTGCTTTCCTGATTCTGCTTATTTTTACTCCCTGTTCTGGTATTCTCTATCTAAAATGCCCAGACATCTGTGCACAAGTCAAAGTTGAGTTCAGTTTACACTGAGCTCCCTTCCATAATGGTTAATGAACAGAAATATCTTTATTGCTTGTAACTAATATCTAGTTTGTCTATCTTTAACATGGGTGACACATATTTAAAACTTAATTGAGTTCTAGTATGCAAAGACTTGTGCACTTTTGTGTATTATCCCTCAATTTTAAAAGTTTGGAAGTTTTTGAGTACTTTTCCTCACCAGGGTCGTACAACCAGAACAACCTCGCCTCACCTTGAAGCCCAGCTCCTTCCTATCCTTAACACACATCTCTTATCTTGATTCATTACTACTAATTCTTTAAGCTTCAGCTTACAAAAAAAAAAAAAAGATTCAGCCATGAGGCCTTTACACATTACCCTGTCTAGGTAGCGTGCTCTTTCTCTGTGCAAGGTAATAAGCAGCAGATTGCTTATCATCTTGTTTACATACTGAATTACAGGTAGCTGGTTATGTGCCTGGCTTGCCTACTGAACTAAACTACTAAAACCCTTGAAAGCAGGGAATCTCTTGGTTTTTAAACTTTTTAATTTTTGGAATCTCTTGTTCTCAGTGGCTAGCACATAGCAGATGCTTAATATTAGTTGAATGAATTAATGAATGAACATTCTGACAAGAGATCAGTGCCTTTATTCATCATGGCTGTTTGGTTTATTGACCAGCCCACTATGTCTGGTCTTTTGTGTCAAGCATGTTGTACACCTTGTATTTGGATGGCTTTTCTGAGTTTATGGGGACTATAATGTTTGATTTTTTTCTGAATGTAATGTATCTTTTTGTTGTAATGTATCTTTTTAATGACAGCTTGCCTTTTGTTCTTTCAACAACAAATATTGTATGGAATATTACACTTTTTATCTCTTACTCTCACCTTTTCATATTTTTCTGGAATAATAGACCCAAAAAACATCCATTTGCTAAAATGCCATTATGGAGAAACAAACTTTTTAAAAAGGCCTGGGCTGGGAGTTTAGCTCAATGGTAAAACACTTGCTCAGCATGCATGAGGCCCTAGATTCAGTCCGCAGAACCACAAAAGCAAATGAATAAGAGAAAAAGTAAAAGAAGCACAAGGTTTAACTCCTGCCTAAAATAGTAACTATACCTGCAGAGAAGTGTAATAGCAATTATATTAAGACAAGATCCAACATTGTAGATTAATACCATGAAAGCAAGCTGGGCCACCAGATTACCAGGTTCCTTAATACTACTTAAAGTCTTAAGTTTTTGTTAAATTGTTGTTTATTTTAAAATTATAATCTAAAAATACACATGTAAAATATAAAGGGTTGGAGAAAATACACCTATAATTCTACCTTATTAATACACATACTACCTATGTGTATACATGAGTGTATGCAGATATGTTCCACCCAGTGCTTGTTCATATGCAGGTTTGATTTATTTTTCTTCCATTATTTGATCATGATGAAATATTAAAGCAGAGAAAGTGAGTCAGCTAATCCCTGCCCCTGCAGCATAAGTATCCAGGTGTAATGATTTGGAGTATATTCTCATGTGACTTTTATTGCCTGTTTTATATAGCTATAGTCCTGAATTCTATATATATACATACAATTTGGTAGTGTGTTTCTTTCTCACTTGATATTTTTCACATTTTGCCATGTTGCTACACAGATTTTATACTAATCTCTATAAGGGGCAAATTTGGCTAGAGAATAAATATCCTAGGAAACTGGGAACAGTTCCAAGGCTCATATGTCTTAATCAGTTTAGAGATTTTATATGGTCATGGAGTGGGAAAATTGAAAAAAAAGGGAAGAAATGAGCAGAAGATTGGTTTAAGTTATCGCATAAAAAGAAAGACCTATATTTAGATACCTAACACAACCAAAACTGACGACAAGCGTAACATCTAATAATAATATTTGAAGTAAGCTATCAAAATCGCTGTGCTTAGAATTATATTAAGCCTAATTTTAGATATACCAGATGAAATGTTTTCATTTTTTAAAATTATAATTTATTTTATTTAACAATCTAGGAAGTTCGCAGCCATTAGCAGTCCCAGAGCTATTTCAGGTGCAATGGGGAAATTCGGGAATCTCAGTGGAGCTGTTAGTGTGGTGAACCTTGTAGGTAAAATACTTGCAAACTTTCAAAAGCACATGTGAAGGGACCTCTCTAAAACTGACCTCATAGGTTTTGTTTTCAGCAAACTGGACCACTCAACACGGCTTTTATTGTTCCTGATGTTAGCGCATGTTCTCTTTTTACAGTACATTCCTGACCATCAGAAGATATCAGTTTGATGTACATTAGCATCAGGGCCTTCACAGCCACCGTAGGTTTTCCCCTTGCCATCCATTATGTTCTTGTATAATTCCACTTTGGTTCCACAGAAACTTTCGTAGTTTCTTGTCAGCATTGCAGCCAGATCTCTTCTGAACACCACAGGTCTTACTTTAGGGCTGCCACCTACTGCCAAGCTGCCTGCCCCTGTGGGTTCTGGGGAAGTCCAAGAAATTACTTCCGCAGGTTCACAGGGGCCTTCTTTAATGCGGGGGAGATCAGTGAAATATTTTCATTTTCACAATAAACATACACACCTTTATTTTTATTTAGTGCTTGCTTACTTCATATTCCTGTGTACATTTTGAATACATTTTTTTTTGCCTTAAATTTTTTATATGATCTCAGTCACATTATTTCTCTAAATATTTGTTGGGTGCTGTGTATATAAATGAAAATTAAACTTAAGAAATATTTGTTGAATTAAGCAATGAGTAAGTATTACCAGCTGCCAAACCCTGTGCTAAGGCTGAGGAATACAAAGGAGAAATTATGTCCTAGCCTCAAGGCTCTTACTGTCTGGTGGGGACACAGACCTGTCACTCCAATACAAGGTAACTAGTGTTGAAACAGACAGGACAGGCTGATGAACCGTTTGGTCTTTTCTCGTGCGTTGCTGAGCCCAGAAGAGCACACTTTCTGTCCAATATTCTGTGACACTTTCTCACCTAGGCCTCAGAAATAACTGTGCTCAAAGGCTGGGAGAGTCCACCTTGCATACAGTTCTTGGATATCATGGCTCTGACTTTTTCCTCACTGTGGCTGCAGAACGTGAAGCTGATGGTAGCCACAGATGCTATCATGTCTCCTCCGATGTTCTTGGTTTCTTGTCTCTTGTACAAAAGCTCTTTCATGTGTCTGTAACCACAAAGCAAAATTCTCCATACATTAACAAATGCTGGAGGAAAGGGGAAATTATAATGGCATTTATCTACATTTTCCCAGGATCAAACCCTACGGAGAACACCCTGATAATCCATGACAGAAAGCACATCCTCTCAGAAACATGGAGCATGGATTAGAAGTGCAAGCCAAGAGGCAGGGTATCTACTAGAGGGTAATAATGGAGGGGAGAGAAGACTGAGTTGCTTGAATTAGGTGTTTTGAGGAAGAGATATTTGGGAGACAAGGAAAAGAGAACTTCTAGATTTCTTGTTTGCACAGTTGTATTCAGTGATACGGAAGCTCTAGAAGAAAGAAATGTCTCGTTTTGTATTAGAGTAAATCCAGATATTGGAAAGCCCATTGACTATCATTCTTCCTCCACTTCCACTTTTCTGACAGAACCTCAGTTGTTGTATGGGTATGCTGTCCTGCTACAAACACTATGTACTTCTCTAAAACAATCATCCTAATCCCATCCTTAAGCCAAAGAGTGGCTTAGGGATGGACAAGGGATACAATTCTGGTCAATATATCATGAGGGGAAATTTGCTGTAGAGCTTCTGGGATAGGTTTTGGGAAAACTGGCTATCCACAAGGAGAAGATTTAATCTAGACCCATATCTCTCATCACGCACTAAAATAAAATCAAAATAAATCAGACAGCCAAATGTTAGAGCAGAAAAACTTAACTTGTTGGAAAACAATATAGGTAAAACTCTAGAAGTCATAGGCATAGGCAAGAATATTCTGAAAAGAATCCTAGTTGCATAGAAAGTATAATAGTGTAAAGAATCAACAAATGGGATCATACCAAAGATAGATAATAGGAAGTAGGGATATAGATCTTTTCACAGGGGAAGGGATCGAGAAATGAAGGGAAAGGAGGGGGAGAAGGGAAAGGGGAAGTAAAAAAGGAATTCAAGTCTGTTATGTACATGTACAAACTCCATATGAGGAATACAGCAAACATGTACAAAAAGGAAAGGGATCAAGAGATGGATAAAGGGGAGAGGGAGAGTGGGAAGGGGGTTCATAAAAGGAATTTAGATGCATTATGTACCTGTTCATGCAGAAAAGTAAAAGGAATTGAGATGTATTATGTATACGTACATTCTTCCATAAGGAATATAAACATGTACCACAAACATGTACTAATAAAGAAAATGATCTGAAGAGGAAAAAAAGTACTCCTTTATGATTTAAGCTAGGTGAGTTTCCTGTTATTTGCAACCCAAAATAATTTAAGAGATACGGATCTACCCCAAAAGAGAAACTGCTAGCCAAGTCTAATCACCCAGAAATAAGACTTTTGGGGCTGAGTCCTCTGTGGGCCAACAAATATCCCAGAGCATTTCACAATGAGCAGGCAAAATGACTGAGAGATGAACACCTGGAAAGTGGTCTCCACTAATATATGTATTTCTTTAAACTGGTCATTCAATCCTATCACTATTAAGACATAGAATTTTAATTTTCACTTTTTGTATTATACTTAAGAGTACTGTGTGCCTACTCTTGCTCAAGACAGCTGGAAGATTCAGAAATGAAACACAGTGCCCAGGTCATGATGGAAGTTTGATGAAGCCTTTTGACAAGAGTGCAGGAAGTAAAAGTCAACCAAACGGGAAGTAGACAGAGTAGAACAGAGCAGCCAGAAATATTTGGGCCTAATGCAAGATTGTGTATTTCTAGAACACAGAAAATACCAAAAAAAAAAAAAATCAGAACTGAAATCTTTAACTTTTAAACATTAAAAGAGGGCCATAGCGGGGTGGGAAAGCAAACAAAGAAGTAATGGGCAGGGAAAAATGTCTGCAACCAGAGTAATTCTTGCACTGACCAAAAAGTGTTGTCTGTATAGGTGGTGGCAGTTTTAAAACATTTCTGCAGCCAGACGTGGTGGCACACACCTGTAATCCCAGCACTTGGGAGGCTGAGGTAGGAGGATCATTGCAAGTTCGAAGTCAGCCTGTGCTACAAAGTGAGGTCAAGGCCAGCCTGAGCTGCATAGTGAGACCCTGTCTCAAAAAGACCAAAAAAAAAAAAAAAAAAAAAAAAAAATCTGCAAATTCCTCCACCATCTTCTCATGAAGACATGAATTATGTAGCACCTCCCTTTGCATCTGGGCCAAACCATGCTGACTGGTTAACCGGAAAAATATGGCAGAATTGACCATGTGGCTTTTCAGGCTAGGTCATAAAAGGTGGTACAGATTTTTCCTCATTTTCTGGATCCTGCATTTAAACCTTGATCCACTACATAAGAAGCTTTACTACCCCAAGACCACCATGCTGAAGAAAGCACAGCTAACCTTTGTAGGTAGACCACATGCAGAGGCTGTCACATGGAGAAAAGGTTCCCAGCCATTCTAAGCTCTCCCAGTGCTTGCTTTCCTATCTGCTGCCTCTGTCTGACTGCAGCTACATGAGTGACCCTAACCCAGAACCATCCACTGGAGCTCTTCCTGAATTCCTGACCCACAGAAACCAAGAGAGATTATAAGGGGATTATTGCTTTAAGCCAGTAAGCTTTGGGGTGGGTTAGTAAGTAGCAATAGAAACTAGCACATTAGATGAGGTGACCTAAATGCTATGGTTTTTTAATAAGTAGGGAAAGAACCCAAGAGCCCATTAGAAGTCATTACTGTATAACTAATTACTATGACAAGCAAGGTGAAGTGATTTTTAGTCAGAGGACCTATCATCAATAAAAATAATTAACTGGTGAAAACAAGCAAATTTTTAAAAAATCTTGATTATAAAAGAATGTTAAAGTAAAAATATTCTGAAAACTTTAAATATCTCTTAAGGACAATTTGTATAAATTTCTTTTTACTACCTTTTCTTCCTAGTCCCTATTACCAAGAAACTATGACAGATATTTGGACTGATTCCTGATGTGTAACAACTCAGCAAATGAAGGTTAGTATAGTATGCCTGTGAACTGGGTACTTATGATTTTCAATCATTTAATATTTCTGAAAGGGAAACATTGCAAGTTGAGCCACATCTGTGAGATAAGATGGATGTCAGAGGAGCCAAAGCCTCGTAAGTCTCACACTGTAGTACTAACTCTTTTTCAAAGTATTAAAAGGCCAGATGTGGTGGTGGGCACCTGTAATCCCAGAACTTGGGAAGCTGAAACAGGAGGATCACTGCAAGTTTGAGGCCAGCTGGCCTACATAGAGAGTTCAAGGCCAGCCTGAACTACATAGTGAGACTCTGTCTCAAAAAAAGGTCAAAAAATAAAGTATTGAAAGAACATTTAAAAAAATTAAAATGATGCAAAAACATCTGCTTAACACATAAAATGTTCAGAAAAGGTAACTCCATGAAGACAGAAAGTGGATTTGCAGTTGCCCGGGGCTGGAGGGACACAAAGACTGACTCCTGATGAGTACACTGAGTATAGGGTATCTTTATGGACTACTTGAACATATTATAAAGTTGATTGTCATGACGGTTTCAAAACTGAGTAAACAGGTTAAGCATCCTTAGTCCAAACATTTGAAACCCAAAATGGTCCTAAATTTGAAGCTGTTTGAGTACCAAGATGTTACAAGTGAGAATTCCACACATGACCTTGTGGGATAGGGCACGCTCAAGAAACAGGTGAAGTAAAAAGGCTACAAAATTACCTGCAGGCTATGTTTATAATGTATATATGAAACAAATGAATTTCATGTTTAGACCTAGGTTCCATCTCCAAGATAACTCATTACATATATACAAATGTTTTTAAAAATCCAAAATCCAAAACACTTGATCACAAGATTTCCAGATAGGAATATGAAACCAAGTCGGGTGTGATGGCATGCGCCTGTGATCCCAGCACTTGGGAGGCTGAGGCAGGAGGATCATTGCGAGTTTGAGGCCAGCCTGGGCTATAAAGTGGATTCAGGGCCAGCTTGAATTGCATAATGAGACCCTGTCTCAAAAAAACAAGGAAAAAAGAAAAAAGAAGAGGAAAAATATGAAACCTGCATTAAAAACCATTGAGTAGCCTGTAATCCCAGCACATGGGAGGCTGAGGCAGTTTGAGACCAGCGTGGGCTACATGGTGAGTTCAAGGCCAGTCTGAACTACATAGTGAGACACTGGCTCAAAAGAAAAAGAAAGAAAAAAAAAGAGAAAGAAAAAAGGAAGGAAGGAAATAAAAATAAAAACCACTGAGTAGTACTCTTTAAATGGGTAAATTGTAAGGAATATTGCTACTATATCATACACCCACTAAAGCTCTCATAAAAGAAGTGACATGAGAAAAAAATTATATAAGATGAAAACATAAAAATCAAACCTTTATCATAATTAAAATGTGTTCACTAATAACTTAGAAATGGCCTGATTAAATGAAAAGGCCAAAGTAGAGTTCAGCAAAACTTTTCTTTTAATAGGCCAGATACAAAATATTCAGGGCTTTGCAGGCCACGTGGTAGAATTGTAGACATTATAAACATAGTCATATGAAAAGAAAGAACATATTTTTGCTATAAATATGAAATTAAAAATATAATTGAGTTGATGAAATTAAAAATATAATAATTGAGTCTAGTTTATTGTAATACTGGTCTTCTAATAAGAAGAATGGAATTCTTTCAGGAAGATAACATTTTGTTTAATGGAAGGTCAAAGTTAGCATTTCCTGTCATCAAATTGATGGTAAATGTCCTTCTCAAAAAAAAAAAATTTTTGCTCATGAGTCAAAAACAAGCTGTATTTGGCCTGTGGGCCATAGTACTCTAGAATAAGTTCATAGAGTTTGATGTATTAATTCCTATAGGGATTCAATAACAAAGTAACTCACATTGAGTTGCTTAAAACAACAGATGCACATTTTCTTACAGTTCCGGAGGTTAGAGATCTGCAGTCAAGGTGGTGGCAGGGCCATGTGCCTCCTAAGGCTCTGGGGAGGGTCCTTCCTGTCCTTGTTCAGGGTTTGGTAGTTGCAGGTGTTCCTTGGCTCATGGTAGCACAGTTCAGATCTCTGCCTCTGTCTTCATATGGCCATTTCTCTTCTGAATCTATAGGTTACATCTCCATGTCTTATAAGTATACTACTAGTTATATGCTACTTCAGTCTGATCACATCTTAACTAATTATGTCTGCAACTAATTATATCAGCTATTTCCAAATAAAGTCACATTCATAGGTACTAGGGGTTAGGCCTTGAATATATCTTTTGAAGGGATTGCAGTTCAACCCACAATACCAATAGGTGGGGAGAGAGCGCTGGAAGATCCTTAGCCCAAAGGTGTCAGTCATCCTTAATATATACTTTTATCATCAAAAAGGTGATGCTATTCATGATCACTGAATTAGCTTAGTTCTTTTTTTTTGAGACAGGGTCTCACTAGGCAGTTCAGGCTGGCCTTGAACTCAGCATGTAGCCCAGGTTGGCCTCAAACTCAAGTCTATACTCCTGCCTCAGCCTCCTGAGTGCTAGGATTACAGGTGTGCGCCACCACATCTGACCACATTAGTTTAGTTCTTATTTTAGGGAGTACCTACTACCCTGGAGCAGATAGAGAGCTCTACCCTTCATGATGGCCATGCTTCCAAACACTTGGAGACTTGTTTTTTTGTTTTAAGGCCCTCAGATGTTAGGTGCTTTCATTTGAAAATGTGTCACTCACTATAAGGGAAAAAGGGCTGGAAATACATTCTGTCCTAGCATGAATGTTTCTTAGCCATTTTAGACTTCCTGGAAGCTTCATAATACATCTGAGATTCTACAAAATGGGCTAATTTTTGTTGACTTAGTTCCTTCTTTAAAACCATGAAATGTGAACAGATTCTAACAACAACCAACCAGCACCACCACAAACGCACCATTTGAAAACTATTCCTGGTTGTGCCTTCAGAGTCCAGGACACCTCAGCACAGTTTGGGGTTTTAAAGAGTTTGGAATGCTCTACAAGGGCAGCCAAAAACATAAGGCCAAGCCTAGAGCTTACCTTTGGTGAGAGACTGGGCAAACTCCTGAAGCAGAGATGCTGTGACCTGCCAGGCAGTTGTATATGTGTATTTCCCAGTGGTCTTGGACAGTGGGGGCCGTGGAGTTGCCTCAAGAGCATCTTTTTTTATCACTTCCTCTTTAACTGAGCAATTTCTTGTATTCAAAGAAGTGCATTGTATTATAGAATCAAAATGTTCACACTGGAGGAAGCCTCACTTCATTTCCTCTTATTTAACAGGTGAAGAAGCCTGTTCAAAGTGGTAAAATAATTGAACAAAGATGATTCATTTATTTGACTGATTTAGATTGAACAAGCTCCACACACCAGGCTGAGTGCTGGGCCCTAGAGGTGAACAGGGTGGATGTGGTTCCTGTCCCGTCAGGAGCTTCAAGTCTAGTGGAGGAGGCAGAAAATGAGCAAAAGCTTGGACAGTGTCTGTAACAAATGTTCTGAAGGCAAGTGCAGGGGCTGTACATTCCCAGTGCAGGGAAGGAGACCGGAAAGGCTGGGTTGGGGCTTTGGGGGCTGAAGAATACTCTGGGTGATGAATTTGCAGGTCCAGTGGCCTGAGGTGGGGCAGAGCAAAGTATATTCAAGGAACAGAGAGGTCAGTGTGTTTGGAGCACTGTGGGTGGAGATAACTTAACTCTTGACAAAATAGGAAGGGGAAGACGGGGCCAGCTCTTGCACAGTGTTTTAAAATATGGTGAGTATTTAAACTTTATCCTAAGAACATGGAAGAGCCTTAAAAGCTTCTGTGCAGAGGAGTGTTATGATCAAATTTGATTTTAAAATATGAAAAAATCCTTGCACGTTGAGTGACAAGTGGAATGAGGCCATATATCTGAAAGTTATTACGATTGCTAAGGAAAGAATTAATAGTAGCTTGTATAAAGCTGTACCCATGGTGATGGAGAGACGTGAATAGATCAATGATCTGTTCACAGGTAGAATCTGTGGTATTTGAAAGTTTAGCAGGGCCTGGTGGGCCACACTTGTAACCCCAGGACTAGGGAGGCTGAGGCAGGAAGATTGCCACAAATTCAAGGCCAGCCTGAACTACATAGCAAGACCCTGTCCCAACAAAACCCAAAACATAAAATTATGTATAAAAAGATGAAGAAGATGGTGTCAGGAATGACTTTCAGTTTTCTGGCAGGGGCAACTAGGTAGAAAGTGGTACCGTGGAATGAAATATAGAATACTGGAAGATCCCCAGGTTTAGGGGAGGAAGAGGAAGATCGTAAATTTGATGTGGGAGTGCTCCATCAGAGCAGTTGGTGAAATAGCAAGACAGTTGTTTCACTGGAGATACAGATTTGACAGTGCTTGTTGGGATTCAAAGGTACATGTGAATAATGCCCCCTACTTTCTGAGTTCAGAGTCAACTGAGATACAGTTATTAATCTTGGGGCTCAGAATCCCACCTTCTTTCTGGGGTGAGTCAGATTGTAGAAGAAAGCTTTGATCTGTAGACAAGTTGGGCTTTTTAATATCTTTCCCCTGAATGTCACCTATTAGCTCCCATCTGCAGACCTCCTTCCCTATTGCAGAGCAGAGCTCGGCCCCGTAACAGTGCATCATGTAGGAGAGAGGACTGGGTGAGTGCTACAGGGGCAGTGGTTCAGAGATGGGAGGAGAGGCATGCAGGTTGTCACTGAGTCAGCCCTCTGGGAAGGAGAAGCTTTCCAGTAGGAAGCAGAGGGTGCACTCACAGCTGTAATTGAAGAGTTTAGCAGAGACATAATTGGCAGAGGTGTGGGCAAGGTTAAATGACAAGGGATGCAGGCGCTTCCAGGAACTAGTACTGGTAAGGGCTAGAAGGGACAAGGGAAGGGAGCTGTTACCAGAACTGTGTCCAAGACAGAGGCGGAGGAAAGAAGCCAGTGCCCTCAGTGGCCGGGGTGGACAGGGTGGAGTTTCGGTAGAGAAGTACCTCGCCTGCTTGCTCTTCCCACCTCTGAACTTCCTCCAGTGACCAAACCCTCCAGAAGCCAGAGGACTGTACTGACCAGGGAGTGCAGTCTGCAGCAGTCACTGAGCCCAGGGACAGAGTGGGCCGGGAAGTGGGGAGTCAGGGCAAGAGAAAACAACCAGCGTGGGCGGGGGCTGAAGAGAGGACAAGATGTCTTACTCTGCTGTCTCAACAGCAACTGTCCCTGAGTTGAGGACTCGAACCGTGCTGCTGCCCTGCTCCAGCCTTTGTGAAGCTGCCCTCCACCTGTGTCCCCATACCCTCCTCTTTCTCTGAGAGCCTCCTTTAAGTGCTGATGGGTAGGTGAGCCTTTGCTCCAAGAAGGCTCTGAAATGGGAGCAAAACAATTCTTGTATTAAGTTACTAGTGCTTGTTCCACCCCAGAACACACTACTATCCTATTTCCTCATCTCCTATTTCCTCAGCTGTATTGTCCAACCTGCTCACCAGAACATATGCAATGGGATCAGAGGATAATGGAAACATACAGCAGTATTATGTTTGACAGTGACACAATGTCAATCAAATAGTAATGTCCCAAATAACCTTCCATTGCAACATGTCAGTGACTCTAAGATGGAAATTTTTTCCTCTTCACACCTTAACCTTTCTGAAATTGGGACTCATTCTTATTATAGTCTCATCACCCAGGCTACACTTATGAGGAGTTGTCAGAGCCTGTGCGTGTACATCGGAACTTGCACAGCTGTAGCAGTAGCACAGAAGAAGGCCCTGTAACAGACCAGGACACTGCGTTGTAAGATGCTCAGTCATTGGTGCTCTTGGTAACACAGAGGGTGACACTGAGACACACACAGGCCCTCCTGAGTTAGAAGTGGCTTGGTCATAGAGACGGATTAGTGGCTGCATGCACTGCATGAATAGGAGCAGCAGAGAAGGAGCTGGCTTCGAGTGGGTACATGGTCTGTTGGGGAGGGCAGCAGAAATTATTCTGTAACAGGTAGTGGTTCACTTGCACAGCTTTGCGAACACTTAAAAAACTGAATCATTGACTTTCAAAGGATGAATGTTATGGTATGTGGATTACTTTTCAAGTTTTAAAAAGTGATTAAGAACCTGGAGGGAAGCTGGGGGATGGGCACACGGGAAATCTGTGCTATTTGGTTTCAAAACAAGCTTTGAAATACTTTTGGAATGCTATCAGAACTTGAGAAATGAAAATCTATGTTCAAAATATCTTACAGAGTGTGCATTATCTGGTTGAGGGAGGTGATATTCAGTAACAGCTCTTTTCCAACTTTGAAAACAAAAATGATTTATAATATTTGGATTTTTGAATATAAAGAGCTACTAAGAATATTTTATGTTGTTTTGCTGATATTTCCCCTTTTATGTGTACAGAAAGGCAACCTATGATTAAAAGTCTGTAGCTAAGTAAGTCTAAAAGATTTTGTTAACTAAGCATAAAGCAAACATTTTAAGTGGCAGAAAAGCATTTTGTTGATAATTAGTAGGTGTTTTTTCCCCTTCTTGGTAGTATGTTAGATGTTATAAAGTACAGTATTTCATTCCCAAGGAGCTAATCTCCACACCTGCTCTTCTTGCTTTTCAAGGTAAAGGCCACAGACATTAAGGTCCACAATTATTTTTTTTACCACAATTATCTCTTGCACAAACTCTCATCTTGTTTAGCCTGAGTCCAGGGGCCTGAAGAAAATGGTCCTTCAGTGGCTAACGCTAAATTCTCCTGTGTATTCTACTTTTAGAGCCCAGAGTGTCAGTAGGACATAGAAGGTTATCCTGATCTATGGCCCACGCCCAAGAAACTTAAAAAACATGAGCTCTGGTCCCTACAAATGTTAAACCATTTAAATCAGTCCTGATTCTAGGTTGTCAGCCACCGGAACTGGCACTGCTCAGGTAACAAAGAAGGAATTTATCCAAAGGCCATTGGATAGTGGGGAGAATGACAGGGAAGCCTGGAAAACCTGATTCCAAATGGTGTGACTGATGGGTGCTGTTGCTGGTGAGCTGTGGGCCTTTTCTCTGGGAGAGCCTCTGTTGGGCCTCGTCTGTGCCTAGCTGGCCCCCGACTCTGAGTCTAGAGGTAGGTGCATTTAACTGGCTGACACTTGGCCACACGATTGCAGGGGAATATGGAGAGAAGAGCACCGTTTTCTGCTTCTACAGAAGGAGATAACACTGTTTCCCACCAAGACTCTGAAGGAAGGGGAAGAGGTTGAGTTGGTGGACAGCCAAGATACCTGTGAATGTCCACTTCACCCATCAGAATAAAGCCCCTGGACTCCCAGAATACATGCACAGTACCGGCACTAGCTAATGGCCCTAGCAGAGGTCATTTTCCCTTTTTTAAAATGTTTGTCTGTCTCCTCTCCACAGAGAAATATTTAAAAAAAGGGGAAATCTATCATAGATAGCAGCCTTGTCTTAATGCCTCTTGGTTCATGGCCGGTTTTCCATAGTTCTCAATCTGTGTACCTCACACTGTTGGGAGAGGTATTCCACTAAGAGGTCAGTAATGGCCTACATTTACCATATCACAGTTGGAAACTGAAAACTCTTTAGACTCTTGCAAAATTTAAAAATTTTCAATGATTCTCTAGAACATACTCTAGACTCCTTGCTTCTCTATTCTGTATGTTTAAAATCACTTAATTTCTATCTCCTGTGTTTTTGCCTGTTTCTGTTGCTATAACTAGAAAATTTATAAAGAAGAGAAATTTATTTCTTACAGTTTTGATGACTGGAAAGTCTAAAATCAAGAGCCTTCTCACCTGTGGGGACTCTTTGCAAAGTTGCAAGGTGGCCCAGGATATCATGTGTCAAGGGAGAACAAGCTTGTCAGGAAGAGCCTACTTTATAATAATGCCATTCCTGTGATAACTCATTAATCTTCTCACCTGTAAATACCAATTACCACCCAAATGTCCCACTTTTCAGATACCATTAATGTGTGACTTTGGGGTTAAATTTCCAACACATTAAAATATATTCCAGCCATAACATCCTATGTCCCTGACAAGCTAAGGACACAGGCCATGTCCTCTTATAAGCAACCACTGTAAATTCTGTGCTGGTAAACTGGCTTTCTGGAGAGTGCAGGGTTAAGCCATGATTTGTAGAATTTCCAGTGTTCTTGGTGTAAAGTCCTCCCATGGTGGAAGCTTTCAAGCTGCTGAAGTTGTGACTTAGAAAAATCACTGAATATTTATCACCCCTTCTGAGCCCCTGTAATCATTGTTGCTTGCCTAGATTTTCTTTGGCCTATGATAACTCTCCTGAAGCAATTTTCTCTTGTTTAATCTTAAGAATCTCTAACAATAGATTTGCTATTACTGTTCCTTGAGGACAGAGATCTCTCTTTGTTGATGGTTGTACTCCCGTGCCTGGAGCACTCCCTGCAGATGGGACACTCTTTGTACCTGTCTGTGATGGTGGGGGTTCTAAGGCTCTTCCTTTGGGTCCAGGGAAGATAAATATCCACCCTGTGCAGATCCACAGGCCACTACCTTCCTTTTCTTTCTTTCTTTCTTCCTTTTTTTTTGCTATTGAAGTTGTGTCACAGGCAACAGAAACTTTCCTTATGTCTGTCTTTTTCAGCAAAGTGGAACATGCCTCTGATCGCCAATTTGCCTCAGTCCCATGTCTCTTGTTAGGAAGACTCAGCCAGGTTCTCAACATTTTACCTTGCTTCTTCAGAGTATCGTTTCCTTCCTCATCACATGTCAGCCGGTACTGCTTGGTGTACTGACTAGTGTTTTCCTTTTTATTTCCCTTTGCGTTTGAGTCAAGATGATTGGTTTCATGATAGACCCCTTATATTCTGTCTTGTTGGGTCCACCACAGTGAGTGATGTACTTTGTGAGTCTGCTTAAATCATAGCTGTTGAAATTCATCTTGTTCTCCATTATCTTTCCTGGACGGTGTTGCTCTGTTGGGCCAAAATCTAATCAGGCCTGGAAATCTACCACTGTTCTGCCTGGTCACCTGCAGCTCATTTCACCTTCTGTGTCTTCCCCGAAAATCTCCCAGGTATGCGCCCTCAAGGTATATGCCATGCCTACAATCCATGTGTAATGATGGAACCACCTAGAAGATTGCTGATAAATGCTGTAAGTGTTCTCTGCATGTATTTCCATACCTCTCCCTTCAAATCTGGTCATAGCTGTGTAATACCTGCTACAAGTGTGCATTAATCTTTAGAGGGTGATTCCCCAATTAAATTTATTGTTGACTCCATAGCTGACCTTTTAGGAGGGTACTTCTCAAGAGCTTCCTGGAACTGCACTCCCTGGTTGAAGGTGGTGAGGATGTGGCAATTAGTCTAGTCTGTTCTGTGAATCTCTCTTCCATTAGAGTTCTTTGGACCCCAATCAGCCAAAAAACAAAAGGGTGTCTAATATCTTCTTTGAGAGTGGTCAAGTCCAAGCACAACTCCTTTCTTATTTCATACTAGACTAGCCTGACCTATATGATCAAAACCTCTTCCTTGGGGATGGGGCTAAGTGGTAAGTGGTAGAACCTTTGCTTAGCATGTAAGAGTCCCTAGGTTTGATCCTCTGCATGAAAACAAAACACCAAACTAACCAACCAAACAAACCAACAATAATTCTTCCCTCGGGAAACTTTCTCTCTCCCTAGTAGTAGTGGTGAAACCCAGGGCAGGTAATCAGAATGGACACTGTCTGCAAACAACTAAGGTGTGTTCCCGACTGAATCACATTGTCCTTCCCAGCTCTGTTATCAGCCCGGCTTCTTTATTTTACTCTTTTCAACTGTTCTCATTCTAACTCCAAGCTCAAAAATTTTAAACCAATCCAGCTTTTCCTTGACTCCTAGATACAGTATTCTCCGGGCACTGGCCTTTTCCTATCCTTCTTAGTCTTTCATTTTGCTAATATTTTTATTTTGGCCCCCAAATGACCTACCTCATACAAAATAAGAATCCTTTTTCATTGATAAAAATCTACCACCCTCCATGGCTGAGCCTCCAAATCTGAGTCTCTGATCAAACCATGGCTAGGCTTGAGTAATATATTTAGAGAGGATTTTGATCAGTGTGGTGGGGTTTGAGTGTGATTCTAAGTCTCTGTAGGTTAAGTCATATGCAATCAGGAGGTAAATTTCCCCATGATTCTCTTCTTGGCCCTGAAAGTGGATTCAGTTCAGCATAATATAAAGAGGAAGAGATTTTGAGGCAGTTGATTTAATGCACCTAAAGCTGGAACGTCACATGTTAGTATGTTCTAATCCAGAGGTTCTCAGGTGGTTCTCAGAGCAGTAAGTATAAACATCTCCTAGGACTTGTTCGAAATGCAGGTTCATGGGCCTCCTTCCATGCTGACTGAGTCAGGCACGGGAGCCCAGGAAACTATACTTTAATAGGCTCCCTTGATTCTTATGCATGTTAGAGTTTGAGAACTATAGGTCTAACTCCCATGGAGCTTAGCTTCCTTTGGCCTGAGGAACATAGAAAGAGCAGCAAAAAATGATCCGATCACAAATATCTGAAGAATTTGTTCACAGAAGCTGAGCATGTTTTAAGGGAGTAAACAACTCATCTCCCTGTTGGGATCACATGCTTAAATCTGTAGATCGCCAGCCTGGGTAGTTTGTAGAAACAGAGCTTGCAAAGGCGCAGGTTTGCTGAGACCCTGTGACATCAGTCTCGTCAAAATGTTCTATCTGTAAAAAGCCAAACAACTAGAAGCCCTGTGTTTATTAAAGTGCAGAAGCCTCCTGTCCCGGCTCTGCCTGCAGTATCTCTCTCTTAAGTCTCTCAAACCCCGTCCTTATGGCTGTTCCGCAGGCTTTCCTGCTCTGTGGGCCAAATATAGGGTTTGAAGGCGGTGACAGAGGTCCAAACTTCTGAGTCAGAGCCATCTGAGAAGTAGAACTAGGCCATAGCTAGGGATCAGCATATCAAATTTATTGCTGATAAAGTTGAATTGGAAAGTGCAACTGGGAGTCTGCAGCCACCCTTAGTATCCCTAATTCCTTTCCCTGAATTGAATCTGCCTACCCAGCTGTGGGCCCACCTCAGGGTGGCCGGACCCAGCCCTGTGTGGGCCACTTTGGCTCCCTGGCCCCCACAACTTCCACAGTCAGCTGATTTACTTGGTCTTCGGAGACCAGTGCTAAGTGGTAGAGAGATGGCCAGGGGAATCGCTCCAAGACTGTTCCCTCCTGGGCGGGTGTGAGGATGGAAGAATAAGTTTTCCCTGGCTGTGGAAAGAGTGTCTGAGGTCATTGGGAAATTCCAGAATGAGAAGAGAAGAAGGTCAGAATGGAGGCTTGAGCAAATCTCATATTTAAACACTATTTCAAGGAGGAAACCCCAGGCAAAGAAACTGAGAAGAGAGGTCAAAGAGTAGGAGGAGGAATACCAGGACCTGTGGTGTCACTGAGGCCAGGGGAAGAGCATTTGAAGGAGAGAGTGATCAGGAGGGTCAGAGTTTCCTGAGCAAGTCAGTAATATGAGGAACAAAAACCGTTCCTTGGATTTAGCCATCTGGAACCACTGGTGATCTCACTGAAGGGCGGGAAGGGGAACTGAGCTTTGGGGCAGTTACCGGAGGGCAGTGTGGTGTCCAGGAGGAGGGTTTTCAAAGAACAGTGCAGGCTGATGTTTGTTTGGAAACTGATGACGAAGGTAGCACATGTGCTAATGGCAGGTGTGTGTGGTGAGGGAAGTAGACTGGGACCCATGGTGCTGACCAGTGCCGGGCTGTATCTGTCCGTTTGGAGCATCCTTCCCTGATTAGCACAAAGCTGTGGTGTGAGCTCATAACAGCCCTGGACCAGAACAATTCTAGGACAAAAAAGAGGGAATAAAAGGATAGTAGGTCACTGCAAAGCTGAGGGCTCCAAGTTTAGAGAAAAGTCCAAAGCTCTCCTAGGGAAAGTGTAGCAATGGTGCTTCCTTACTTTAAGACTTTCCATGTGTTTTTGGCAGAACCTAATTGGTTTAGCACCAATTGGAGAAGTACTTAAATCCTAATCTGTTAAAATAACCAGAAAATAATGGCCCTACTCATCCCTAAAACAATGATTACCTCGCCCACCCCCAATTTAGTTCCCTAGGGACTCTCCCTTTACTCTAATGGTGAACAGGCTTTGAAGGTAACAGCAGCTTTAGTTTTCAGGAGGGGAGGGTGTCTCCCTGGACCACTTGGTGGTCTCTCCCCCGACTGTTCTCAGAGCCCATCTTCTCTAAGAGCGGGTCTTTGACAGTTTTTATAACCATGGATTTAACCCTTATTTATAGTATCTTATTTTTACCTAAGTACTGTAACTTCCAACCATGTCATCACAGAAATATCACCACCAGAGATTTCTCAAAGATAATCTTCCCTGTTTATACCATCCTCTTACAAGCTCTTAAGCCACACATCACATGCGTACATTTTGGGAGACCATCAGTGGACTTAGAAAAAACTACTGGGCAATTTTGCTAAGGATTGAATAGTTTTTGTTTTTCTTCTTACTGTGGTATTTTCCTGTAGTATTGATTAAATCCTATCATAAAAATTTATATTCCTACAAAGGTACATTTAGTTTAAATTAGAATTTAAATAAATTATTAAAGAAAAAAATCAAAATTAATGCCAAAAGTTTATTTTAGATTGGCCTGAAGATAATATAGGTGTGTAAACTACTATTATTTTTAAATACACACTGTCTTATCAAAGAGCTAGATTATAAATGGCTACACTTTGGATACTATAATAAGTCAATCAACAATTTTAAGTTAATGAAAATCTCATGTTCCTGGTGTTTAAAGATAACTGCGATGACAAATATAATGGATTTTTTTTATTTGTTTGCTTTGAGACAGGGTCTCACTATATAGTTCAGTTTGACCTTGAACTCTCTGTGTAGCCCAGGCTGGCCTTGAACTCCTCCTGCTTCAGCCTCTTGAATGCTGGGATTCCAGGTGTGTGCCACCATGCCCTGTGACAAATATAATGATTTATTATCAGAAAATGATTAGAAGAAATAACTGCAGTGTGAAAGAGAAAGTATGACAATCAAAATCCCTGTGGCAGCCAGAGACTTTGAACATTGTTGTCTAAGACAAGGTTATTACAGACATATTACCCCATCTACTACATAACGGTTATATCAAGCTCTTTTTTTAGCAGATAAAATATGACACTGGAATGTAATAGGCTTGAAACCAACACAACAACAAAAGGACAGGGATTTATGTATAGATAAAATAACTTTTAATGAGATTTGGGCACTTCCTTTGTAGGGGGTTCAAGGTGAGTTGATCTTTGCAAAATTCCAGTCTAGAGCTCACAGGGCCTTGTAGAAGTTTTAACATGGATCTGGTCTTCCTGTGAGGCCTAGGAAGGAGCAGGCTAGATCCTGTCCTGGACATGGTGAACATGTGACATAGACACATAACAGTTCTGTGCATAGGAGTGGTACATCAGTTCCGATAGGACCGTTGTATGCAGACACCAAGAGAGGAACCAGGATGGCTGCTGAGATATATGTAACAATATATTACAATGGTTGCTCATATGGATGAGGTATGAAGGAGCGGGGATGGAAATGAAAGGAAATAAATGTATAAATAAATTGAGTGACCTTTTACTACCCAAAGATTTAATGATGATTATGTGCTACAAACTGAGGAATAGGAGTTAGTGGTTCTATTAAAAATGCATGCATAAATAAGACATATGCAAGGAGAACATGGTTGGTTATCAAGTAGGTTTATTTTCATTTTCTATGCATGAACTTTTCCACTCCTGCCTTCCTAACCTTCCTTTCCCCCTTTCAGGCTGTGTCTCTGGTTGCCCAGGGGCTCCCCCCTGTGAGCTCCTCCTCAGGCATCATCCACATAGTGCTTTCTTCCCTCTCAGCACTTCTCTGCCCTTGGTTTCATCCCCTAGAACTGGAAAGCCCTAGCCTTAGGTCTGAACAAGAGGCCCTTGTCCTAAGCCCTGTGTGTCTGAGGGCCCTGCTCTTGTCATGTCTCTCTCCATGGGGTAAGGGAGTTCTCAGGGCCATGGGGATGGACTCAGAATGGACTCAGAATCTGAGATCCCAATACCCCATCCTCCAACAGGTGTGTTCAGCACATCAGTCCTCCCAAGGGCATGCTGCGCTCCTGAGATGTTCACCCAAAGCCCGGGTGGCCAAGGAGTAGCTGCGCAGAGTTTGAGTTGTAGACTGGGCATCCGCATTCACGTGCAGAAGGCCCCCATGGTATGGGAGGGAGCTAGCGGGAGAGGACAGGGGGGACTGGGTGTGGCCCAGGGGCTGGGCCTCTCCATGTCACTAGAGAAGCTAAGAAACCTAAGAGTTCCAAATTTTAACCTAGCTTTCCATGGTACAGTCATGGTAGGAGACTAGAACACCCATTTTGTAGGCCTCCATTTGAACTCTTGCCCTGGCATGTATAATGGACTGGCTTGGACTGGATTTTCTGCGTTCTACGAGGGTAGGTGGGGTTTTGATAGGTGATCCTTTGAGACATAGCAGCTTAGCTCAAGGCAGAGCTATCTTGAGCAAAGCATGGCAAATACTATGGCAGGTGAATGGTGCTGAAGAGTTTTTGATGCCCTGATTATACCAGGTAAAGCTGTCTCCTCTGTTTTTGACAGCTGGTCCTGGCCGGAGAATGTGTCATTCTGTTGTCACTTCCGTGTGTAGATGGGCAAAGCAAGCTGCCTTAAATGATTCCATGGCACTCTGCACTCCCTCCATACTCTCCCACTTTTAGTGGGAGACTCGGTATTCACCCTGGCTGACTTGTCTTTAAGTGTACTGCCTTTTAAGACATGCAACTGGATGATGAAAACGATTGGTGGGGAAGCTCTGATACAATCTACAAGAAGCTGCATTAGTGATGAGTCCAGGCAAAAGGACTTTTTCCCAGGAGGAGTAGTGAACCTGGGTGGATCAGAGAACAGAGACACAGGAAGAAACCTGGCCCAGGACCTAATTAGGCCAGAAAAGACCCAGGGCAAGTCCAGTTCCTGTGGATCATGCATTCCTCTGAGCCTCTCCTTCCCTTTTCCTCACCCCTTCTTGCAGACTGACACTCACCGTTCTTTTCTGTGCTTTTGTGAAGGTGTGTTAAGGATTAGGAAGGGATTACTGAGCAAGGCATGGCTGGTCTCTACTAAACATAACTTCCAGAAATGAAGGGGAAAACCAAAACTATTTCCCTTTTCAAGTAAGTTGTGTTTTTCTCAGGCCAAAGAACTCTTGGGGATTTTCCCCAGGATCTCTCTTTTCCAAGAATGTTTGTTTTCAATTTATGAGTGGGGACTAATCCATTCATTAAACCAACATTTCCTGAGCTCGAATTAAAAGCAAGCACTGCGTCAGGTGCTGGGGAAGATGGAGGGAGCTGAAATGACCAGAAGTGACAAAAACCTCATTCTCGCGCCCTGTGTATTCTACTTGGGGAAACAAGCAGTCCCCAAGATAAACAGCAACAGCAACAATTTGTGCGTGTGTGTGTGTGTGTGTTTGTGTGTGTGTGTGTGTGTGTGTGTGTGTGTGTGTGTGTGTGTTGGGTAGAGAGAAGTCTGGAGAGAGAAAAAGGAAGGGTGCAGTATAGCATGACCAGGTAAAGCCTTTCTGAGAAAGTGACATTTAAGTCAAGACCTGAACAGGGAGGAGAAGAGGCTTGGATATCAGGGGGAAGATCATTCTTTGCTTAGAAAATGGTACATGCAAAGTACTTGGCAAAATGTAAAGATCAATATGTAGGCCAGTGTGGCTCAATCAAGAACAGGACAAACCAGGCACAGTGGCTCACACCTATAACCTCAGCACTCTGGGAGACTGAGGCAGGAATATGGAAAGTTCTAACCCAGCCAGGTGATTTAGTGAGACCCTGGAGCCCTGGGTATGAAGGCCCTGAGTTCAAATTCCAGTATCTCCCTAAAAGGTGAAGTCCACTAGCATAAGTGGGTAGATGGGGGTTGGAACTCATGGAAGTCTTTTGTTAGGACTTGGATTCATTCTTTTTTTTTTTTTTGAGACAGGGTTTTGCTATGTAGTTCAGGATGGCCTTGAACTTGTGGCACTCCTCCTGCCTCAGCCTCCCAAGTGCTGGGGTTACAGGGGTGCACCACCACATTCGGCAAAGGGGCACATTTACTATCTTATGCCCATGCCTAAAATTACTGAAGGGATAATCTGAGTCATTCTGCTTTCTCTTATCTCTGAAACCCTGGGATGGGAACTCTCAGACAACAGAGGAGATGCCTCAGTGTCTGGTTTTCTTCACATCTCTGGATAATGGACATCCAGTGAAAAAGGTTGTGTGGGGAATCAAGAATCTTGGGGGTTAGTTGTGACTGCTGCCACAGGACCGTCTTACTTCTGGGCAGTCAGTTAACTTTGAGCAGTAGTGTCCTCAGCTAGCAAAATGAAAATTAAAATATCTGTTCCTTCTCGGCAGTTGTACAACAACATCACACTCCGTGCTCCATATCCACGGTACTCCAGCCACATGTGAGACCAGACAGTTTCCAAAGCATGATGGCATACTGTGGGGGAGGGACTGTGATTGCTAATGAGCCGATTACCGATGGTCGGCTTATGATCCCCAACAGTGCTGAGTGCACGTGGTGCTGGGTGTGGGAGGCTCGCCCGAAGATGGTTACCATCAGCTGAGAGGCAGAAATGGAAAGGGATAATGAATTTCTCCTGTTGGTCTGAGTTACGCTCTGGATTCTAATAAAAGGCGGTTGAGATGGGTGATCAGGCCTGCAGTCCCAGAGGCTGTAAGCCCTCTGGTCCCAGACTTTTGCCTCTCCTGTTTTTGTAGTACCTTCCTTTATTCATCCGCATGCACCTCGTTCTTGGGACCTGACACTACAGATAATACCAACAGCATACATGTTATGATAAACAATACAGTGGATGCTTAAATTTTTAAAAAATGTACTGCAATAAAAGACCATTGCCATGACTGCCCCTCATGCTGAACAGCTATCCCAACATTTTGCCACTTTCTGAAGCAGCTCTCAAAGTCCTCTTATGTGAGTAGCTCTAGCTGTGCTGTCCTAGCTCCCTTGAGGCCCTGAAACAGTTCAAAACATTTGCTTTTCATGGTCGTTCTGACTCGAGGATGAGCCAGAAGTCACAGGGTGCCAGATGCAGTGAATAAGATCCATAAGGACACATTAATGTGTGCGTAAGCATTTTTCTAGGTGCAAAAATGTTCTTCAAAGCTGGATGTAGTGGCAAATGCCTGGAATCCCAGCACTTGAGAGGCTGAGGCAGGAGGATTGCTGCAGATTTGAGGCCAGCCTGAATCACATAGTGAGACCCTGTCTCAAAAAAAAAAAAAAAATTCTTCATACAACTGCTACAATTTTTGAAACAAATTCTGAACATATACATTATATATTAAGAAAAATGTTATTCATTATGGTTATCATTGGATTATAGTTTTTATGTTTTCAATTTTGATTTTCTGCATTTTTTTCTCCAATAAACAAAAGTTGAGAAGCAGAAAATGTGAAACACAGGCATCCTTCTCTACATGGTGTTAAGATCTTAATAGCAAAGCAGTTAACACTGAGGACCAGAGGTGTCAAGATCACCAGGAATGTGTTAGAAATGCAAATTTTTGCTGGGCCTCGAGGTTTATCCTTGTGTAGCAGAAGATACCCCTGCCCCCTGCCCCCCCCCCCGCCAGTATACGTTAGTTTGTTAGTTGCCCAGGTAGCAGTTCCGGTTACAGTTCCTGTTACTTTTGTTTCTTAGAAACAACTGGTCACTGTGACAGCTGGTCACTGTGATGCATATTGTAAGAACCAATCCCCAACTGACAAGCCGTTCTACTCTGTACTTCCTGCTTGCCTCTCCTATATAAGCCCTAGACCAACAGAGATCAGGGCCTGATATTCTGGGAATGATCCTGATCAGTGCTCATTGATGTAAAATAAATCTGCCTCCAAATCCTGGGTGTCATTTCTGTGTTTCTGTTTGTGTTGCACTTGTAATACCAGTACTCGGGGAGGATGAGGTAGCAGAATCTCAAGTCTGAGCCCAGCCTGGGCAACTTAGTGACTTGGTGAGATCCTATCTCAAATAGGGTAAGGGGTGCAGAAATAATACCAACAATAGCAAAAAACTCAGCTGGGCATCGTGGCACACACCTCTGATCCTAGCACTTGGGCGGCTGAAGCAGGAGGATTGCTGCAAGTTTGAGGTCATTCTGGACTCAGGGTCAGCCAGAATTACATGTGAGCATCTTACCCCCCACACGTACACACAAAAAGCATGGATTCTTGGCCAACCTAGGACTGCTGACTTAGACACTCCAGGAGAGGCCCGGAAGTTGAGAACAGCTTTTATGTGCCTTCCACATGGTTCTGTTGCACAGTGCCATTTGAATAGCTGAAAACCAATTTGGCAGACCTTTGAGAGTGTCCGCTCGGGAATAGGTATTTTGGGTTTTGCTCCCTACTTATCTTGTCGCAAACCAAATCTATACTACTACTTTTTTAAAAAAGATTTACAGGTTTTATTGGTATATTTTAAGTATACATAATGATCACATTCATCGTAGAGAATTTGCACCTGTACACTATATAATTTGTTTCTTTGTTTTTCATTCCCTTCCTCTCTCTTCAACTCCTCCCCACGTACAAAAGCTACGTTTCCATTTTTTTTTTAGTTTTCCCTTATGATCACGTGCAATATCTATTATCAGTGTACTAGTAGTTCTCAACCCCACTCCAGTGTGACTGATTTTAAAATACTTATGCGTAAACTGGGTGTGGTAGCACATGGCCATAATCCCAGCACTGAGGAGGCTGAGGCAGGAAGATCACTGCACATTCAAGGCCAGCCTGTGCCACATAGTGAGTTCAAGGCTTGCCTAGACTACATAGCAAGACCCTGTCTCAACAGCCTCCCTGCCCCAAGCAGAAGCTTATGCCTAGATGTTTGCCCAGACCGTATTCATCACACCCTTCATGGATGGGTCCCAGGCATCCAGGTGCTTCTGTTCACAACAGAGCTGTTCTGTAAACTCTGTTCTATATTCAGGTATTTTTGCGGTCGAGACAGATGATCGTTAGCACCTGGCTTCACATTCTTTCGGCTGTTTCCTGCAGGCTCTCTGAAGCAGAACTTTGGCCTCTAGTGACTGCTTGTCCAGATCAAAAGGTGTTTCCTGCAAGATGATTTGGCCTTGCCAGCAGGTACGTCTGTGGACCACAGTGCCCCGAAGATGTAACACTGCCTCCCTGTACGCACACAGGCTGACTCAGCTGCACATCAAACATCAGCTCCGCTGCTCAGGCCAGATGCTAAGCAAGATAATGTGTGTTAAACCCCGGTTGGGTACACAGAGAAAATGTCAAAAGATGTGAGTTACCCTTATCTTCATTATCTAAAGTCTATAGATCTCTTTCAAGTTCACAAAATACCTGCCTGGAAGACTCATCTTGAATTCTGTGTCCCCCAACTTTCATGCAAAGCTCAGGAGGAACCACTTACCTACGTTCGTGAAGGACGTTCTAAATCAGTGGTTTTTAGGTTGTGGTTTAGGGGGCAGGGCGGGTGGACAGCACAAGCAGTGTCCCCCGGGATTTTGTTAGACATGCAAACTCGTGAGCTCCACCCCACCCCAGTGTGACTGTATGAAGAACTCTGGAGATACGGCCCAGCCCATCCGCATTTTTGTGGCCTCCTTATGATTCTGGTGCATGCTCAGGTTTGAGGCCACTGGTCTAAGCCTTTGTCTCTCAAGTGTGGGAGAGACGCTGAAGCTCAGGTCCCACCTTGGGCCACTGAATTAGAGACCCTGGGTGTCGCGGATGCACATTAGAGTTTGAAAAGTGCCACTCTAAACTCTGCCACCACAGGTACAATTAAAGTACTAGAAAGTGCTTTCTTGGATCCTGGCTTCTCACCTCCCTACAGAAATACCACTACCCACCGGGAGATGATAATTTTCAGCATGAGAAACAGTCACATGAAAGACCTTTTTGCATGCATGGAAAAGAATTTTATTATAATTCACTACTCCCTTGGATAAAATTTGCCCTAGCAATTGGATTTGTTTGTTTGGTACCAGGAATCGAACTCAGAACCTTGCACTTGCCAGGCAGGCACTTGTGCCGCTGAGCTATACCCCCAGCCCTGTTTGTTTGGGATTTTTTGCTTGCTTTTTTTTAGAAGGTAAAACTATGAAATTCATTATACCTAAATTACCTGGACATTTACATTTTTAGTTTGATTCTAAAAGTATTCTTAGCCAAGGGCAGGTTGTCTCATATAAGTGACCTATGTTTTTTCATTCTTGTTTTAACAGTCTATTGTCGCAATTTATTTTTTTTTTTTGGTTGTTGTTTTTGCAAGTCTTCACATTGCCTATCTTCCCAGATGATCGTACCCTTTTAAAATTTTGAGACATTCTAAGTCACTAAATAGTCTAGACTAGCCTTGAACTTGAGATCCTCCAGCATCACCCTCTGAGTTTTGGGATTATGGACATGTACCATTGCTCCTGACTTGCATTTTTTGTTATAAGTAGCCTCAAATATTATATGAAGATGTAAGGGGTTGCAGGAGAGTAGAAATATATTTTCCTCACCTATTGCTTGGTTCGTGTGGGCACCTCTATGACAAAAAGACAGATAGACATGAAAAAAGCATCCAAATTAATTTAATAGAAATTTTACCTGATCTGGGAGACTTCATGGACACCCAGTGGAATGGTAGTCACATATTTTATTCTCAGTTTGATGAAGAACAGCCGGTTGTGGAGAAACGTACCTGGACCATGGGAGTCTGATCTAATGGCAGTGCACTGGGGGAGGTGCGGAGCAACATGCGTTTGTTCATATTCCTCTCCGTGTCTTCAGAAACAAGGGTTTTCCCATCCTCTGGGCATAGAAAGGAAACCCTTCCCGTGGGGGACGCTTGACCTCCTTCTAGGAGGGGGCAGGAAAGTGAGAGCAGGCTGCCTGCTTCTGCCTTGTTCTCAGATCCCTTCAGCATAACATATTCAACCTGTCAATATTGGGGCGCTACATTGTGAACCCCTCAGGGCTAATACGAAGAAGCCCATGTGCTGTCACTCAGAATATCTCTGCCTGTGTAAAGCATAATGACCAGCCGGGTCCCCCTGCTGTATGCCTGCAATCCCAGCTACTCAGGAGACTGAGATAGGAGGATCACAAGTTTGAGACAAACCTGGGCAATTTACGAGACCCTGTCTCAAAATAAACACAAAAAGGGGTGGTGCGCAGTGGTGGAGTGCTCACCCAGCATTCTCAGGGCCCTGGGCTCAGTGCCCAGTGTAAAAAAGTTTGAAAAAGAGTAGTGACCCCAAGTCTCAGTTCAAATTCCCTCTGCTTTATGAAACTTTCTTGGCTGCCCCCGCAACAGCCATGACTCCGATGGCCTCAGATGACGCGGCTTATGACGTTGTTCTGCATCATGCTCTGCTCTGTCCTTGTGCGTTTGTCTTGATGAAGTGGTTAGAAGCGTAGTACATCCTCAAATTAGTATTAAAGTGCGTATCACTCCCGCACGGCTGCAAGTCTGCATAGGATGAGAGCAGGACCTTAACTACTGCTGACTTTCTTAGCCTTACTATGTTATGCTCACAACAGGGTCTTACCTTGCTATCAGTGAGGGTCAGTATTGGAGTGCTTTGAGAAGGAAAATGTGAGTTATCACCACCGATTGGAGCCCTGGATCTCAACTGATCCTATCCAAAAAGAGAAGCTGTTGAGCCAGCAAGAGTGACACATCCCTCAGCCCCGGTCCAGAAGGCGTCAGAGGGAAAAAAAAAAAAAAGGGAAGTGAAGTGAAGGATAAATGTCACCGAAGTTCTTAGTGAAACTGAGTTCAGAAGAAACTCTGACCAAAACTAAAATGGAACCAACTGAAAATGTTAATGGTCATTTTTAGTAAGTCACAAGAATTTGAAGAAAGCTATTTTAATAAGTAGAACAATTTCATTTTCCATAGAGCCTGGGAAATTAAGATGAGATGGTTTCTTTTACATAGTCTCAGGTTACATTTGCACCTCTTTTGGAGAAAACAGCGTGGTTTCATCTTCAACAACTTGTGGGAAAAAGAAACAAAAGGTGTAGTATCTGAAGTAGCTGTTTAAGGAGAAAGCACATTGGATGTGATGTACTTTGTGGGATCATCGAACGTAGTATGCAGGGTGGGGGGTTCAGGCAAGAGAGGGTCCAGCTCATGCGAAGTAGAGAAGCCGGGCGGGGAAGAAGGGCCGCGCCCCAGGGAAGCCTGGGAGCTCGGCCTCAGCTCCCAAACAGGAGCTGTTTATAATTTGCCTTACTGTTCATCAGAAGAGCTTCTCAGAGTGGCACAGGTCTGCGGCCATACCACCCCGCACGCGTCTGATCTCGTCAAAGTTGCACAGGTTTCAGGTTCTATAGAACAGGAGCTCCTCCTGAGGAAACACCCCTTTATTTATTTATTCTTCATGTGTACAGTGCATCACATTTTCATCCCTTGTGTGGAGTTTGTGCAAGTACATAATTCCTCTGAATTCCTCTTTCATCCCCTTCCCCTCCCTCCCTTTCCTTCTCTCCATCTCCGATCCCCTTCCCATTCTCCTTGCTATCTTTTAGTTTGCTCTTTATTTATACTTCGGGCTTCTTGTATAAGAAAAGCCATGCAGTGTTTCAGCTCGTGTGCCTGATTCTGAAATGCCTCTTTGCAATCCACTGGCTCTGTCTTGCTTGATGAGGTGATGCAACGGCTTCAGGGGTTGATAATGAGGAAGAAGGTCTCAGGAGAATCGAGGAGGAATGATCATCAAAGCCGAGTTCAAAATAATGATGAAACGTGATTAGCAGGGTATTTCTCATCAAGAGTTATCATTGTCCTTTTAGTATTCTTAACGAAGGGAAATTTTACCCTCGGGGGACATTTAGCAATGTCAAAGACATTTTTGATAGTCACAACTGGATGAGGGATACAGGGCTGCTGCTGGCATCCAATGGGTAGAAGTTAGGGATGCTCCTGAACACCCCACAATCCACAAGACAGGCTCTTACAACACAGACATAAGTGGTCCCCAGTGTCAAAGTCCTGATGTTGAGAAACCTTGTTTTTTGGGTGCTCTTTTTGCCGTAGGTCAACTCACAACTCCTATCAAATGACATGATCTGCAAACAGTATAAGGTGACTTCATTTTTTTCTTTCTTTCTTTTTTTTTTTGGAGACAGGGTCTCACTGTATAGTTCAGGCTGGCCTTGAACTCACAATGACCCTCCTGCCTCAGCCTCCTGAGTGCTGAGATTACAGGCCTGTGCCTGCACACCTGGCTGTACAAAGTGACTTCTTAAAGGCATGTGCACTTAGGTCTCCCTCATAAAGCACTGCCCGCTGTATATCTGGCCCTTGCTTCCTTAGTTACACCCTTCCCTGACCTCCTACACAGCTGAAGGCTGACAGCGCAATGGCTGTAACTAAGACAGTAGTCCACACCTGTCTGGCACTGACAGGTGAGAAACAAGAGTCCCAAGCACGGGAGCACTGCTTAGTTGTACAGACCCCACCCACTGACCGGATTCCCCAGAACTAAAGCAGAACATGAAGGTGGATCCCAGGCTGCTAGGGTCCCATGGGGGTCCTGTTAAGATCCTACTTACCAGTTCACTGTCCCAGACTCCTGCCCCCTCACCTTGGCTGGTCCTTCACTACCTCGTGGCTTTCCCTCTGGGTGCCTTCCACTTGCCTCTGTCTTAGGCCTATGGTGGCCCACTCCCCCAAACCTGCCAGCCGTTCCCTCCCTACTTCCCTTAGGCAGATGACCCTGGCCTCTGTCTTTGCTGAGATGAACAACAATAGAAGCTATCACTGATAGCAGTTACACTGCAGCTCTCGCTGGTGAGATAATTAGTGCAGTTCATCTGTGAGGTATCAATCTCTGTTTTGCACATGATGAAAGTAGACCTTAATTTCCTCCAAGTCACAGTGTCGCTGTTTGGTCTCAGACCTCCCTACACTCCCTCAGAACTGCAGTAGGAACCCCCTACATTTTCCTCCTCTGCCTGAACATCTGTCTACAGTCTGAGAGGAAGAAACATTCTTTCTGTTCAGAAGTTCTTTCCTCCATCTTGATCTTGTTTTCTTCCTGTTTCCCTCTGCCTGTCACCGCATGAACGAGCCCTCCTCCTCTCTCATTTATCTCCTCTCTGCTGGTTCTTTCCTACAAATGTGCTTCCTCCTCGGGGCTTCACCAGCGCTCCTACTTCACCTGCTACCGACATGTCACTGCCAACTGCCGGAGGAAGTGTCTCTCACCCTCTTCGTGTGACCTCCTCTTCTGTTCCCGCCTTCAACCTGGGCAGTCACCTCTCCTCTCAGTGCCTCCCTCTGGACGGCTTTGTCTGTGTGCCCCTAGGTACCTTCCGCTCCCTCTGGCTGGATACTGTGTCTACCTGCCACTGTGCCTAGGCTGGGGTCCTTCAGAGCATGATGGGAGGCCTCACATTCAGAACAAGGCAAAAATCAGACAGACATTGCCCTGGTGCCCTGGAGATGGTTGAACCAGGGCTTCCAGGGAAATTCCTCTGGGCTTGAGCTCTGTTTAGTAGAGTGACGACACACTATTGACATGTTCAGAGCAGTGATTACCAAATGGAAATACCCTATTTCACCAGACACTGAGATCCAAAGTCACTAGCTTTGTCTCTAAATGTCATTTACCTCTTCACTGTAACCCAGGCTCTGAGAAACAAAGACACATGACTACGTGCTAGGGGGTTCAATTCCTGTTTTTCCTTCCTGTTTGTCCTCTGCTTAAAAAAAAAGTAATACCTAAAAGAAACCTCTCGATATTTTTGTCTTGACAATATATGATTACTATGTATGTGGAAACAAAGTAAAATAAATAGTTTTGGCCAGGCATGGGGGCACATGCCTGTAATCCCAGACTCGGGAGGCTGAGGCAGGAGGATCACTATAAGTTCAAGGCCAGCTTGGGCTACCTAGTGAGTTCAAGGCTAGCATGAACTATATAGCCAGACCCTGTCTCAAAAATACCAAACCAACCAAACATACAAAAACAAGTAGTTTGGGAGCTCTTGACAGTAAATACCATCAACTATTTTTCAGTATAGTATTAGGGGTTGAACCCTGAGCCTTCACATTGAGCTATACCCCAGACCCCTTTAAAAATTTTTTTCTCTTTATTTTGGGAGTGTCTCTTAAATCACTAGGTTACTCAGGCTGGGTCTGAACTTGCAATCCTCCTTCAACCTCCCAGAGTGCTGGGATTACAGGCATTAGCTACCAAGTTTGGCTAAATATCAGGCAGGAAGATTACTGCAAGTTCAAGACCAGCCTGGGCTACAGAGTGAGTTTAAGGCCAGCATGAACTGCAGAGCGAGACCCTGTCTCAAAAAACAAAACAAAAATAAATAAACAAGCAAAAAAGCTGATTCCAGCACTTAGGAGACTGAAGTAGGAGAATTGATGTGAGTTCAAAGCCATCCTGGGCTACATAATGAGTTCAAGTCCAGCCTGAACTACATAATAAGACCCTGTCTCAAAGTAAATAAATAAGTAACTAAATAAATAAAATTTAAAAGGCAACTAACATCTGGGGCCTAAATCTACATTTGAAGGCAAAGATCTTTTCACTGGGTAATTTTATTCTCATACCCTTTCCTCTGAAATGACAGTAGGAATTTTCATAAATCAGAAGTAGTAGATTTATGTCTGGTTTTCATCCATCTATATATCCAGTAATTCTCTCCTTAATTCCACCAATATATGTCAAAACTGTGTCCTCAGTCTCTGGAGAAGAGAGCACAATGCCTGTCCTGAGGAGTGTGGTCTAGCCTGGCACCTGGGAGCTGGGTAGGCATGGCTTACAGGGGACAGCTTCCAGGAGAGGGTAACAGCCAACATAAAGCCGAACGTGGTAAGTGAAGGAGGAGGGATCATGGTGGGGAACAGTAGTTTAGAAGGTGCAGGTCAAAGGAGAGAAGACGTAGAGAGGAGAATTTTAAAGGATTCACAGATTCATTTACCCTGAATTAGAGAAGGGGAGAAGGGAGAGAGATTATCATCATAGAGAGTAGTCAGGCACATAAAGTAGCCTTGTTTGTTTGTTTGGTTGTTTTTGCTGTGCTGGGGATTAAGCTCAGGGCCTTACCGTGCTAGGCAGGCACTCTAACTGAGCTACACCCTCAGCCCCCAAGGGGCTATTTACCTCCATTTTGCTGATCTGAGAACTGAGACACCTGGAGGTTCAGTAGCTACCAAGGTCCATTCCAATACCTAGTGTCCGTGCCTGTGAGATAATTTCAGAACTCCTAGGGATTGTTGGAAGGCTCAGGAGAAGAGAGTAGATTGAGGCATTGGTTTAGTATTTGTGGGAAGTCTAAGCGCAAGTGTCAACTGCAGGAAGCTTTCTGCTCCTCCCACCTGGCCCTCCATAAATCAGGTTAAGGCAAAGGTACTGCTCTTCTGAGGACTTTTCATTTAAATGCAGGAACAGATAGCAGCACGTTTTGGATAGTGACTGGGTGGGAGGGAGGGAGACATTTGCAATGGGGTCCAGCGTATGCCTTTCCCCATAAAGGACAATAAGTAGCGTTATAAGGGACCACCTAGTCATATGCCCAGAGTTGTCTTTTTTACCCAGAATGTTATGAATCACTAAACTCAGTTTTCTATCAGGAATGACTGAGGCTCTTAAAAGTTACACATTAGAAGGTTTTTCCCCTTTCCAGTTACTAATGACATAAGTGAAAATTACTCAAATTAACTCAAGCAGTCAGAGCCTTGTTCAGAGACGCTGAGTTTTTGTTTAATTCAGAGATTGGTTTAGAGCAAATAACAGCTTCATATCTCTTAAAGGGGAAAAGAGGTTTTAATGCTATAAAATTTAGAGAAGACTGTGAAGTGGTGAAGCGTGTGGACTGTTCACCCAGGCACGAGGTATGGTCTGGTGTTAAGACTCCTTAAGACCAGATAAACTCTCATGAACAGTTCATTACCCACCGGTTAGCTGTAACCTGGAGCCAGTGAGAAATCTAGCACTTGGTCACGAGTGGTTCCTCCTAGAATAGAAAGACCTCAGTTTGAGAAAGACTGTGTATTCCTCTTCCTGATCCAAATCCTCACTTCTCCTGTTTCATCCCAGTTGGACAGACTACAGTGATACCTTAACTCCTAAGACTGGCTTGAGTTAAAAGGCCCTCTCTGAGACTTCCTGCAGTTCAATGGGTAAGACTGGAGAGTTAGTTCTCATATGTATATCCAACCCTGGTGCACTTGCTGTATACACATGTGTACATATATAACTGGATACACTCAGCCCTCCTTATCCGTAGATTGAACTCACTATAGATAAAAATATTTGAAAAAAAAATTTGCATCTGCACTGAACACGTACCAACATTGTTGTCTTGTCATTCCCTAATGACTTTAACTATTTACACAGGATTTACATTGTATTAAGTACTAGAAGTAATCTAGAGATCATTTAGAGCTCAGTCATCCCTCTGTATCTGTGAAGAATTGGCCCCACCCCTTGGATACCACAATCCCAATTACACGCATTTCACAGCTTTGTTTATGACCATGTGTAGGAAACTCCATTCTGTGGAAATTGGGTATGGTTTTTCAATTAGCTCTTTACTCAGACCATTCCCCATCCTTCCACCAAAAAATAGACAATAATTTTTTCAGTCTCTCCTACTACTTAAAATTTCTTCTTTCAGTTGGCCAGGTGAGATTCCTCTCAGGCAAGTGGGCAGAAACCTTGGTGAACAATTTCAGCCTGCTGAGTTTTTGTATAGAGAATTAGTTGAGTCATTACTATGAAAACTGAGGAATGTCATATAATGACTAACAATCTTTTCACTGGTACATAGGTGGTGCCTGCCCTTTAGGTGTGCGTTGTGGTCAAAAGCACAGCAGTCAGTAATGAGTCTGTCCTTGTTTGTTGCCCTGTTGCCATCGGGTCTACCTTTCACAGCAGAAAATGATGCAGTGCTTCTGACTTGGGGATCACTGAGAGAGGGGTTGAGTGGAGGACGGGAAGCGACTGGAGCTGGGGCTCAGCAGTAGAGCACTTACAGGGCGGGCGAAAGGCCCTGGGTTCAAACCCCAGCAGTGCAGAACAAAAAAACCATGGTGGTATTGAGGGTGTAGCTCAGTGGTACAGTGCTTGCTTGGAAAGTGCAGAACCCTAGGTTTCATCTCCAGCACTGTTAAATAAATAATAAATAAATAGAAGGAGGAAGGGGCTGGGGATTTAGCTCAGTGGCACAGAGCCTGCCTGGCAAGCGTGAGGTCGTGTGTTCGATTCCCAGTGCTGGAAAAAAAACAAAACAAAGAAACAAACAAAAAAAAAAAAATTGAAGGAGGAGGAAGAAGAAAAAAGAAAAACAATTAAAAAGGAGAATCGAATGACTAAACAAACTCAACTTTAACAAACCAATGGCTTCCTGAGTGTTGGAGCAATGACCATGCCACAGTGGCTCTTATTCCACATTCCTGAACTCTGCAGATGTGTCCCCTACCTTCCATGATCTACGTCCACAAGTCAGCGCACTGTCAGGTTCTGCCCTGAGCTTTAATGACTGGCTAGCATGCTAGTTCTCCAGAACAACCTGGCAGAACAAAGCTCTCATTTTTCTATGATACTTTGCATTGGAACTCTGTTCTGTTCTCTGATTCATTGGTGTCATGAGCTAATGTCTTTTACGTCCTTACCTTCTATTTCAGACTGGTGAAAGATGACGGTTCTTCAAAAGATGGAACCCAATAGTCCTAACGTCTCGTCAGTCAGGACAAGGCTGCTGGTCCCTGGCTAGGCAGGATCAGTGCTCCCTCCTCAGCCTGAAGCAGTTACTAAAGACAGACCCTAGGCCTTCTTCACCCTCTGGAGAATAAGGGACCAAAGTGGGGAGGGTGCAAAAGTTGCAAACTAGGAAGAAGGGAGACAAGGAAATTGCTATTTCAAAAATTATATTTAAAAAAAAAGACTGCAGTTTCAGGACACAAGTCCAAATCTATTTTACTTTTTCCTTTTCTTCTCCCAAAACAGCAAACTTGGGCAACTCCCTTTCAGCTACAAAGGTGTGCCCATTCCCCTTTTACTTGAAAATGTTCCTCCTCCCCCCAGGAGTCGACCACCCTTTTGGGGAGTCCTGTATGAACAGACCATTATCTCACTGTGGGTGGGTTATCCTCTCCTACTCACCAGACAAGACTCAGACTATTGTTACAAGGTTGTGGGGTGCTGGAGTTGCCTTCTGGAAGTGGTTTCTAGGTCCTTTCTGTCCTGAACAAAGAATTGAACAAGACAAGCATAAATGCTGGCAAAGTTCCACATTTATTAAAAGTAGGAGAAAAGCACAGGGTAGAGGAAAAACAGGCTCTACAGAGTGAGTTTGGGCCGAGTAGAAAGGGAAGAGAAATTAAAAATAAAAATACACACTACAGTGTAGGGTGGGTTATCTGAAGAGGCCAGTAGGGAGCTCTTAATGGCAATGTCTTTTCCGTATTTCCCACATGGGCGCCACATCTAGGTCGTCCTATCAGAAACCTGCTTGAGTTCTCGTGAGAAGTCCGCCTGCAGGGCTCTGAGAGCTGTTCTGCGCATGTATTCCGGGATCTTGTTTCACCTCCTCTCCCAGCCAGTTTTAGCCACGCTATCTTCTGGCCTCACAGTGGGTTATTAAATTCCACAGCCTCTCACCACCCAAAACACAGGAAAGAGCCCCAGTTCCCAACTGGGACTTGCCGCACTGCTCTGAGCACCTGCACCCTGCTCTTGAATACATCCTATCTCTGCCTCTAATACATCCTTCTCATGTCTCTTTTTAAAAAAAGAAAAGGAAAGAAAGAAAGCTTACATTCAAGACTCGCTCAAAAGTGGGGCCATCAAAGTTGCTAAAAAAACTGGTTTACTTACAGTCAGTGGACTGCTTCCTCCGTGCACAAGGCACAGTGGATGGAGTAACTTTCCATATTCCTCAGACCTAAACTTGCCTGTGTAGTCAGCTGTCCCTTACTATCCATTAAGCATTAGCTCCAAGAGTCTCTCAGGCACCAAAATCTGTGGAGGATCAAGTTCCTCACATACAATGGCATAATATTTACATAGATCATTTACATATTCCCATATGTATTAAATCTCTATCTCTGTGATTTAGAGTATATAAAACAATGTAAGTGCTATGCAAGTACTTGTTATATCATTTATTTTATTTTATTTTTGTCTTTTTGAGACAGGGTTTCACTATGCAATTCAGGCTGGCCTTGAGCTCACTTTATAGCCCAGGCTGGCCTTGAACTTGCAGTATTTCTCCTGCCTCAGCCTCCCAAGTGCTGGCATTACAGGCATGTGCCACCATGCCCAGCTTGTTACATCATTTAGAAAATGACAAAAAAGTCTGTACATGTTTGGTACAGGCACAACTTTTTCCCTGAATATTTTCAATCTGATTCGAAAGAGAACCTGGAAAGTCTGCATCGCTAGATCACCTTCTCAGCCCAGAGCCATCAGTTCATCCTGATGATCTTAGCTTAGAGAAGCCCTGGGAAGCCTTCCCTAGTTCCCCTGGAACTGAGGAGATGTGACACCCTTTTAATCTCTGTCCTCTCAGGGTGTTCTACAGATCCCCTCCCCTTCATCTTGTTCAGTCCTGCAGCCCTGGCTCATGGCAGTGTTTGGCCTGGTAAAGATCTAATGTGTTAGCTGGGCATGGTGGTGCATACCTGTAATACCATCACTTGGGAAGCTGAGGCAGGAGGATTGCTGTGAGTTTGAGGACAGCCTGGGTTACATAGCAAGGCCCTATCTCAAACAAAACAAAACAAAACAAAAACAAAACAAAACATCTAATGTGTGCATGTGGGAACTGTGTGAATGTGAGTGCAAAGAGGAACTTGAAGTGCAGGAGAGACTGGAGAAAGGCCCGCTTGACATGCCCCTTCTCAGGGGCATCATAGGAAGGGCAGCAGAATGTGACCCCAGAATATGCTACATTGGCAAAAGGATTATTTTTGCTGAAGGCAGCTGAGAAGGAGCAGATGCAAAGAAAGGTCTCTGGTCTCCTCCTACTTGCCTCGAAGTAGGACACAGATCTGTGAAGATGTCCATCCTCCACTCTACCAAGAAGAGAAGTTAGTCATAGGACACAGCTAGGCCCTTGTCAGCCCAGGAGGACCCTCGAGGAAAACTCAGCAAACCTCACCCTCCAGCCTGGCCTCCCTCAGTGCCCCCACTGTCTCTTCACGCGTTTTGCTGTCCTACGAGCTTGGAGCCCCTTCCTTCATCTGTCACTGCTCTACAAACTTACTTTTCATTTGTTAAGATGTCACGTAAACCCAGGTCCCAGCGCTGTTCCTATGTGGAAGCTGGGTGTGCACATTAATAGATTTTATCTGTGTTTCCCTTTCGCCAGTCTGATTTATAGGAGAACTTAGAAGGGTAGTGGCAGAAAAAGACTTTCACTTTTTTAATCCTTACAACAACCCTGCGAAGTTAATTCTGGTCTTCTCATCAGATGAGAAAGAACCGAAGGTCAGCATCGCTAAGTAGCTTACCGAAGTCACATGGCTCCTGAGAGGAGGAGCTGGTATCAGGACTCAAACAGGACTCCGTGTCTTCTTCTACACATAACTCAGGCGGAGGCGGGGGCCGGGGCCAGGGAGCTCACCTGCAGCAGGTAGAACTGCTTAGTCAGATAGTCCCCTTCTTTGCCTGTTTCTTGCCTCCAGCTTCTCAACCTTGACTCTCAATCATTGATCAACTTAAGGTTATGAGACACTGGGGGTCCATTTCTGTTACGATCCTCTCCGCTTCTCCAAGAATGCTTTCCTTTCATTTCAAATGCTTCCAGTGTATGGAAAGGGAAGATGAACCAGGAAGTTAATGGAGTGGTAGGTACCTTCTGCTAAGGCTCCGTTTTCATGCAGCTTCAGGTTGGCTGGCACTGACATTGCCTAGGGGCTCTGGCGGGATTTGGAGTCCTGTCCCTGGCCCATAGAGTGGGTTTGTGGACAGCACCCTGAAATCTACATTTGTTTTGTCTTTTTGAGACAGGCTGTCACTATGCCGTTCAGGCTGGCTTTGAGCTCACTTTGTAGCCCAGGCTGGCCTCAAACTTGCAGCAATCCTCCTGCCTCAGCTTCCTGAGTGCTGGGATTACAGGTGTGAGTCACCATGCCCAGCTTTGAAATTTGCATCTTAACCATGCAACCCTGGCTAGATTTTTAAAAAGAAAGTTTTCAAGGACCCTTTTTAAACATAAGGTATAATTTATATAAAGTTAAGTACACAAATCTCAAGTGCATAGCTAGAATTTTTGTGTAAGCACACACATTTTAACCTAACTGTATGCCCACATAACAGACATTCAAATCAAGATAGAGAAGAAAATTTTCCCTCCAAATCTTTCTAGAGGTACATAATATTCTGACTGCCACCATGGACTAGTTTTGCTTGTTACTGAACTTCATAGATATAGAATCATACAGTATGTGATTTGCATTTGTGTTCTTTCATTCATATTGTTTTTACAATTGGTCTATGGTTTTATGGGTAGCAGTAGTTAGTTTCTTTCACTGAAGGTAATATTGTCCTGTGTGAATGTAGTCCCATTTATTATTTTCCTGTTGATCATTTGGATTATTTCTAGTTTTTTGCTATTATGAATAATGCTACAGTCATTTTAGGAATTTTAAAAATTTTTGCACTTGTGTCTCTTGGATAATTAGCTAGAAATGAAATTGCTTCAGGGTCAAGGTTTGAATGCAAGAGGTGAGTGAGTGTTTATAACTATGAGCAAGAAGTGCAGGTGTTAGGGTTTGTGTCTGGATGTCCCCCCAAAGCCTCATGCAGTCATGGGACGGGCTTCTAGAGCTTATGATTGATCCAGGATCCAATGCTGGGATTACGGGTGTGAGAGCTACATCTGCCCTGGGGAGGGTAGTTTGCACATGTAAGGGAGGGAAAGAGGCTGCTTGCTGCCACTCCTCCCTTTTGCTCTGGTTGCTTTTGCTATTTTCCACTGCCATGAACCGTTGCCCTCTGGCATGTGCCACTCTGCCTTGGAGCCAGCCAAGTAGGGACTGAAACCTCCACAAACTGTGAGCTAAATAAACTTTTCCTTCCTTAATTTTGGGCCTCAGGTATTTTGTCTCAGCCACGAGAGAAAAGTAACCAAGACATCAGGGTTGGGGGAAGATGTCAAGAACCACGACCCCAAAAGGAGATGAGTGTGGCTCATGTTTTCTCAGTGGGTGAGATTGCACCAAGAGAATGAAAAATGTTTCCTGAGGGGTGTGTGTGTGTGTATGTGTGTGTGTGTGTGTGTGTGTGTATGTGTGTGTGTGTGTGTGTGTGTGTGAGAGAGAGAGAGAGAGAGAGAGAGAGAGAACCTTAGCTATCACGATGGTCTGTGACATACTTCAGATATGCTGACATACATTAATACATGGGGAGGGGGTATTTAGGAAAATATCTGATAAAGCTCCTTAGCGGGGGTGACAAGGGGAAAAGCTTGAGGTAGATTGGTCTAGCTAAACTGAGTCTTTCTCATGTCTCCAATTCTGGAATCTAAATTAATAATTGTATCTTTTGGTCAAGTAGGGTGTATTTGTTTTCCATCACTAAAGGCTGGGTACTTTTTTTTTAAAGAGGTTTACCGAGCTCGGGAGGTCTGGGCACCTGCTCTCCCTCGGGCAGCTGCGTCACACAGAGCAAATGGCACCACGGTGACAGCACATGTGAGAGGGGGATGAGCTGCAGGGGTCAGGCTCACTGTTTTATAACAACCTTCTCGTGAGAACTGGCCGGAGTCCCACGAGAACTGCATCCGTGCTTCCCACAGGCAGGGTCCTCGGGGCTTCGGTTCCTGCCCAGCAGGCCCAGCTCTCACAGGCACGCCGCCTCCTAACGCTGCCACACGGAGGCCCAAGAGCCCTTCGCAGACACACTCGAGCCAAACTGCGGCAGAGGGTAGACTGGGGCACTGAGCAGCGCTACCCAGAGATGCCCAGGGAAACCAAATAGCTCAGCTCCAGGGTGTGCGCTCGGCAGGGCAGAGGCTCGCTGGTACAAGGGCACAATAATGCCTTGAGCGAGCGAGCACTTGATCACAGCCTGAAAGATCTTGCTTGGTTGGCGCAGGGATCAACTGGCCCCTGGGAGGACAGCTTGCTCACTTGAACCTTTTGTTGAGGGAGGAAGTGATTGTCGGGCCCGCTGGGTGTCAAGAAGATCAGATCTGGCATGAAGGAAGCTCAGGAACCACAACACAGCCACCACACTCCAGGCTCACTCGGCACCCTCTGCCCGTTGTTCTCCCTTAGCTCATGTGCGATGTTTCCACCCCAGCAGGCCTGCCCTTGTGACAGATGGAAAGAAAGTAAAAATCTGGAAAGAATGAGTGCCAGGGGAAAGCAGACATCACGCATGGAGCCACGTGAAGACCCGCTCAGCCGTGGACACGGCAGGAGAAGGCGGCTGTGAGCCACACTCCCGCTGTTCTGTGACCCGGGCCTTGGGCGGGCCGGTCCTCAAGGCTAGGTGACCAGCTGCGAGCAGGGCTGGGAGGCGCTGCCTGCAGCTCTGGCTCACACACGGGCAGTGGCGAACCCTGCCAAATCTACTTAGAGGCAGGTGCCTGCGCAGGCTCATGCCCGTCCGTTAGCTTCCTGTGCCTCTGTCTCCTCCTCTGCAGACTGGGAGCAGCAGTAATGGCACCTGATAACGGCCCCCACCTCACAGTGGTGCTATGCGGACTGAGCCGGGAGTACGTGCCAAGTCCTCGGAGTGGAGCCTGCTGCGACGTCTTCCTGCATCAGCCTAGGCCTCTAAGATCACAAATGACAATGAAACTGCCCACAGCGGGAGGGGGAAACTTCTAGTTTCCTTTCTTTGTGTGTGTGTGTGTGTGTGTGTGTGTGTG
>NW_004955424.1:22990141-22997412 GCF_000276665.1 Chinchilla lanigera
AGGGAGAGAGGGAGAGAGAGTGAAAGTTAATCACTGGGGATTGAATTCAGCCTGAGCTACATCTCCAGCCCACTTAAAACCTTTTTAAAGTTTGGGGAGAGAGTCTCACTAAATTGTCCAGGCTGGGCTCAAACTTGCAATCCTTCTGGCTCAGCCCCCCACAGTGCTGGCGTGGCAGCGGCACACCACCACAGCTGGCTTCCTTTCTCACTCAAACAGGCTGATATGTAGGTATGATTTTGCTGCTTTCGGCTGTTCCTTTCTAGACTTCAAGCAGGGATATTGCTGCCCCCTTGGGGCTGTCATTGCTGACTTACGCTCTGCCCCCCAGTAGTCGGGCTGCAGAGGCGGAGGTGGAGATCACCACTGTCTTTGGGGTGGAGTGGGGTGTGGAGCTGGGAGGAAATTTTGATTGAGCATCTGGTGATTCATGAGTCACTGTACTTCAGCTCAGCAGGGTGAGGACACAGCACAGACAGGAGCCCAAGCTTTGGCCAAGGAGTGGAGATATTTCCACCTGGGGGATGCTCCCCAGCTGTGGAGGCTGTTGTGGACCCGGCACCCTACATCCTTTTTCTGCTCAGGTGGTTTTGTTAAGTGGGGTATGATGAGCCAGGGTCACACAAACACAGGTAGGATTGGCTCAGCTGGTTGTTGGGTGGCTTTTGGGGCCCCAGCTTATTTGTTCTGTGTCCAATTTCCCAAAGACCTTCTGACCTCCCTGGAAAGCCATGGAATTAATTACTCTGAGCACCATGGGCTGAGTTCTCTGGGGAGCAGGCTCTATGACAGAGACCTGTGTACAGGAGTCTACTGGGGAGGGTGCTCAAGGCCAGTCCCTGTTCGGGGAGGGAGGGATGCAGGAGGGACAGAAGCTGAATTTTGACGCCATTGCAACAAAGGCTTCTGCCAGCGCCACCAAGAGCTCTGGAGTCAGGGTGCGCCCTGTAATGGGAATACAGGCCTGGCCTCCTCCGCTTGCAGCAAGGGTAGGCGCCCGGGCGCAGCAGTGGAAGCCCAGAGCCCCTGGAGCAGAGGTGCCAGCCACCTGTGACTGCCAACTACCCAGCAGCTGCGCCAAAAGGACCCTTGTCCTGTGGGGCAGATCTGAGCCATGTCCCTCAGCATCCACCACATCGAGCAAAGGCTTTGAACCTTCCTTACCTTTGCCTCCTGCTTACGTGTTTCTTATCCTCTAAGGTCTGAGCATTCAATAATTAAGGGCATGGGGTTCGAAGTAGGATAGACTTGCACTCAAGTACTATTTCCACCGTTCATTTGATAATATGTCAGGTACCATCAAGGCCTGGAGGGCACAGCAGGGAATAAGAGATCAGACCCGTGCCTCTGGAGCTTGTATTGTATGGGTGGTAAAGGGCCACAGGCAAACAGAAAAATACAACATATGGTGACTTATGTCATCTTACACGTATATACTTATTAAATATTTTGAAAAATTAAGTGAGTGGGGAGGAGGGGAAAGGACAGTAGGGGTGGTGTTTTGTGTGGAAGTCAAGAAAGGTTCCCCAGAGGGTGGGTTTCGAGCAGAAGCCTGAAGAGAAGGTGGGGTCACATAGATGTGGGGCAGGGAGGTCTGGGTAGAGCCAGCGGTGGGCTGGGAGTGTCCTCAAGGAGGCAGGAGGAGCTGCTCCGGGAAGGCGGCTTCAGGAGCAGGAGATGGGGCCGTGGAGGTTTATGTGAATTACCCCAGAAGGCAGGTCTGCAGAGACAGAAAGCAGGTTGAAGGAGCAGGCCAGCGGGTGAGATCGGAGAGCGCGAATCTGGGGATGCAGGGCTCTTTCCGAAATCATGATGTTCTAAAAGTCACTGAGATGTTGGTTGAATAGCTCTGTGAACATGCTCAGAGCTATACGATTGTATGCTTCGGCTGGGGAAGCTGTGTGGCGTATCTTAATAAAGCTATTTAAAAATCAAAGCGGGGACCGATGGGGGCCTGCACTGTGCAGGGACTTTTTCTCTGAGATGGGGCACTGTTGGATGCCCTCAAGCAGAAGAATAAATGCTTGGATTTATAGTAAAGGAGACTCTCTCTGCCTCCGTATTGTGAATAGGCCAAACGGGCATGCATGGGCGCAGGAAGCCAAGTACGGAGCTAATCGCAATAATCCAGGGGAGAGGTTTTGGAAGTAGGGGAGTAGGAGGTTGAATTTAGACACCTTTTGAAGGCAGAGCTGGCAGAAAGTGCTGAGTATGGGTGTGTGGAAGGCAGAGGTGAAGTTTTTAATCCTAATTACTGGTAGCAGAGTGGCTTCTCCTTTTATCAGGATGGAGACACCTGCAGAATAACACATTTTAGGCTGGAACCAGCATTTCACTTTTGATGTGTGAAGTTCGAGGTCTCCTTGAGAGAGGTCATAGGCAGTTGGCAGTTGTGTCTAGGGCTCAGCAGAGACTCAGTGTGGGCGGAAGCTGAACATAGGAGCCATCAGCACACTCACGGATTTAGTCTCGAGGCTGGGCGGGACCTTAGGAGGAGAATAGACACAAGTCATGGTCAGGTGTCTGGCCCTTCGATGCTTAGTTCCCACATCATGGAAGATTTACCCGAAGAGCTGTGTCCGCAGACACGGAAGGGGCAGAGTGCTCAGGGGACAGCTCTCTCCCACCACGTTTTTGTCTCAGGCTTTTTCAGGCACTCACTGTTTCTCCTTCACTTTGGATCTTAGCATCTGCAGCTTCGTACTTTCGCTCCCTGATCTGGTTTTTCGCTCCCGACCACTAACTACAAGTCAGCCTCTCTGCTGGGTGTTCAGCTGCTAAAGATCCTGGCCTACACTTTCCACCTTCCAGTGAAAAACAGAAGACACTGTTTACTCACTGATGATCATGGCGGACCTCAAGGCTGTCACGGATGCTACCCTAGGTGGAGGTAGGAGAACGCTAACTCAGACCGAGAGTGTTGATGAGGACACCAAGGAAGCAGCATGGGTTTGAGCTGCAGAGTTAAAGTGCCGGGAAACATGAAGGGCAGACAGGGGTTGGGGTGGAAGGGCAGCCAGGCCGAGGCGACAAGGACCGAACTATAGGACCCTCTGTGGCTGAAACGCGTTTGTGGGGAGGAAAGAGGGGGTGCAGACTGGTGGTGGTGGTACAGGGCATCACTAGCATTGGATCTGGAGTGTCCCCCAAAGGCAATAGCAGGTCAAGAGCCTGTGAGAGGTGGGGCGTCGTACACTGCCTTTCGGTCATGGGGGTGCCCTCTCAGGGGACTGTAGGCCCTCAGTCCCTTCCTTGCTCACTGGCCACAACCTGAGTGTTTCTGCTCACCACTCTCCAGCCTTAACGAGCCACATCACCACAGGGCTGAGCGACAGGGCCGGCTGATCATGCACTGGAACCTGCAAAACTGGGAACCCAAACAGGCCTTTCTGTCTGCCTGTGTCAGGGCGATAATATCCCTCAGTTACTGCGGGCTGATCAGGTCCGCAGTCTCCCAAATGAGTACATGGAGAAGGCTAAACGCAAAGAGGCAAATGGAATGATTTCAGGGCTCCAGGAGGATCACCTCTCTCACAGAATTCAAGATTCTCTCAGGGCTAAGACCAAGACCTTCTCTCGGGTGGCCTGTATTTATTTGGTTATCAGAAGAAGGGAGTGGAGTATTCAAGAAGGGTGAAATTACTCAAGGATTTCTCCAAATAAGGTATTAAGTTAATCCTTAATAAGGATGAAGTTAATCCACCCAGGAGAGAGATGCCTGAGGCTAGTCTTTGTCTAGTTGAGAGTGGATCCAGGTGTCCTTGGCTGTGATCTTGACTTACCCTTTCAGGCTTTCTGGCTTCATCCACCATTACAGGTTTTAGTGGGGATGAGTGACTCACAGAGGTTCACTTACTATGAGTCTGTTGCCCACTTCTAGACAAGCGGCCTCGGCTTTGGACAAATTCACAAGTAAACATAAAAAGCCAATTGGTTAATTTAAGTCCTGCTCAGGGCTGCTTCATAGTGGTCTCCATTGGGACTGCTAATTATTTTAGATATTTCCTCATAGTGATGGGAAGGTGACTCACACTGGCTCTTCATCTTAACAACCCTCAGGGGACACCCCGATTCATCTGGTTACTCAGAACTGCCCCCCTGGGAACAAGCCTGGGGTCTTCTGTTCTTCTCACGGTGAAGCCCACCACAGTGACTCATCTGCTTCGCTGCTGTTTCCTGCCCATCGATCCATGACCTGCCTCTTGCGTCCCTCCTGTGTTCTCACTATTGCAGCCCCTCTCTTGCAGCAGCCTCAACCGATGTGGCTCTGTGGCTGTCTGTCCTGTCCTCTTATAAACTCCTAATCCTGGCTCGATCCAGTGGCCTCTCTCTTCTATGCTATGATGTCGAGGTATGCCTGCCACAGTAGCTTCAGCTTTGTCACCAGTCTCAATCGGGCCCTTAGGAGTCATTGCCAGTCTCAGGGAAGCCCAGGCTTTTGTACATCACTGGCCACCTTAGTCCCTCATTTAAGGTGGCCAGGCCAAATGTTTGCTCCTCTTCTCAGCTTGTTCTAAGCACAGGAAATGAAAGGCTTTTAAGTTCACCTTCCCTCAGTTGTTTTCTTTGTCCTTCATTTCTTGCAAACTTGTTTACTTAGTTACTTCTTTCTTTCTTTCTTTTTTTCTTTTGAGACAGGGTCTCACTAGGTAATTCAGGCTGGCCCTGAATGCACTATATAATACAGTCTATCCTCAAACTTGCGGTGATCTTCCTGCCTCAGCTTCCCAAGTGTTGGGATTACAGGTGTGTGTCACCACATCCTGATGGCTTACTTAGTTATTTATTGCTGCACAATAAATTATACCCAAACTTAATGATGTAAAACAACAAACATCAGGATGTGGTCATGCATGCCTGGAATCCCAGCACTCAGGAGGCTGAGGCAGGATTGCTGCAAGTTCGAGGCCAGCCTAGACTACACAGTGAGCCCAAGTCCAGTCTGAACTGCACAGCAGGACCCTGTCTCAAAAATAAAAACAAAAAATCTATGCACTTATTATCTTAATTCTACTGGCCTGGCCACCTGGTTGGAGTGTTTTGGTTGGGTGCTTCTTGTCAGCATGTCTGCTAAGATTGCAATCAATCTATTGGCTAGAGCCACAGTCATCTTGTTTTCTAAGCTCGATCATGTGGGTCATTACATAAGCTGCTGTCCAGCATGACAGCCAACCTCCTGCAGGGAAGTGATCCAAGGAAGAATAAGACCCAGGGCCCAAGCTGAAAGCCACAGTCTTTTTATAATCTAATGTAAGAAGAATGTGCCTAATATCACTGGTACAGTATTCTGTTTGTTAGAAGGGAATCACTCAGCCTGTCCCCTCTACAGGGTTCCCACAGTGCATGAACATCAGGAAGCAGGGATCGCTGGAGCCATCTTGGAAAATGCCTACCACAACTTCTCTCTTCCTTTCTGTACTGTTCCTCCCCTTCAGGGCTACCTCCTCAACATGAGCAAATGTTTCTTTATCTTTTGGACCTAGTTCCATCATTTCACTAGTTCCTTCCTCAACCTTAGAGTGTGTCCAGAAATCTCCCAGTTAAAAACAAGCCTTTCCTCCACCTTGCCAGATGACCTCTCATCTCCCTTGCCCTGCCCTCCTCCTCTCTTTCAGAATGTGACCTTTAGTTCCCTGCATTTACATTTACCTCCATAGCACTGCTCTGCTAAGGTCACCGGTGACCTTCTAAATGCCAGTCATATGGCTACCTCTCAATTTTTAAGTTGCTTCTGCAGCCTTTTAAAAGAATTTTACTTTTGCAGTGCTGAGGATTAAACCAGGGCCTCAGACAAGCTAGGCAGGTGCTGTACAACTGAGCTATATCCCAGCCCTCTGCAGCCAGTGCTGTTAGCTCCCCTCTTGGCTTCTCCTGTCTTGCTGACTTCCTCTTTTCTGCCTCCCTTTTCTTCGCTTACCCTCCAATGTGAGATTGCCCATGCTTTGCCCACGCCCCCGGACTTCACTCCCTCCGAATTCCCACACCCACGGTGCCAGAGCCTCTGTCCTGACACTTCTTACAGCTGCGAATCTGATGTGAAAGGAATAGCATACTTTCTGACTTTGTTGCAGTCAACTTCAGTCTGACACTGAGCCTCACTGGACTGTCAGGAAATTAATCTCAGTCATTTGTAGTGCCCCTTCTTCCACCAGGGCGTGCCAAGGTCAGCTCCTTCGGGGAGGCCTGCCTGGGCAAAGCCGCCGCCTCACTCTCGCTGAGAGGTGCTGAGATGGAGCTGTCCCTGCTCCTGTCCAGCGGTCCCTTCCGGTCCAGCGGCCTTGCCCCTGGGAGCAAATCACAGGCACAGTGAGTGTTCTCAGGCCTGGGGTCCAGTCCTCCAACTACAGGGATCGGTTGCCCTGTTTGACGGCTTGGCACCTCTGGGGCAAGCTGACACACAGCAGTGCACAGACGCCAGTCCTCACAGACCTGCTGATGCTCCTGTCTGCCGGTCCCAGCGCGGATCCCCTCTCTTCTTACAGCTTTCACAGCCTCCACCCCAGGAACATCAAACATGGACTGATGTCTTTTACCCTACAGAAACATCTTAAAGAAGCAACTTCCAAACGCCTGGCCACCTGCTTGGAATACAAGATGTCCAACAAACAAAATAGAAAACAAAACAAAACACCCCAAACCTTGAGAATTTGGCAGTGGATTTCAATACATTGTCCCCAGTGAGTTTGTAGGAGGCAGAGATCAGGCCGCGGGAAACGCCGGTCCGGAGCCCAGGAGGGGCTTTATTACATTTGTTTTGTTTGAGACAGCCTCCCACCGTGGTGTAGGCTGGCTTTGAACTCACTAGTAATCCAGGTTGGCCTCGAAATCGAGATCTTCCTGCCTCAGCCTCCTTAATACTGGGATTACAGGTCTAACACCACCAAGCCCAGCCTTTGCTTTATTATGGATACAACTGATTAGAGAATAGTTTTGGGTCTCCTCCAAACAGCTCGCTCTATAGAGGAGCCCTCCCTACGTGTCCAGGGGGCCCACACAACCCTCGGTCAGAGCCCTATGGCCGGGGCCATGCATGCTCGGTTCCTCCCCCAAACCGTCCAGCCAGGCAAGCGGCTCCTGGCTGCGGGACCGGGAAGAAGCCGAGGCGGGGCAGAGGGCGCGGTGGGCGGGAGCCCTGGGGCCTGAGCAGGGTCCCAGCCGCGCCCTTAGCTAAGCACCGGGCGTTGAGCGCCGGGCCTGGCGCCGGGCTCCTCCTGGGCTCCGGACCGGCGTTTCCCGCGGCCTGAGGGGCAGCCCCGCGGGGCGGCCGGGAC
>NW_004955424.1:22997512-23033797 GCF_000276665.1 Chinchilla lanigera
GCCTGTCCCCTGCCCTCCCCGCCGGCCGGCTCGGCCCGCCGCTGCAGCCTCCCCGCCGGCCCCGGACGCATCCTGCGCTCCGGCATCCCGGCTCCGGAGCCTCCGGGAGCGAGCGCTTCTCTTCCGCGCGGTTCCTCCCTAGCGCCCTCCCTCGCTTTGGTCTGGAAAACTCCTAATGATCCGACAGCTTTCAGTCCCGGGGTTCTTCTTTCTCAGCCCCACCCCTGACAAGACGAATCGAGGTTTCTCTGCCCTGCTCTCAGCAGGGCAGCACAGCCTAGATGTTCCCGCCATCTGAACGGGGACAAGTGGCATTCTCTGTGTGCTGGGAGGAGAACTAGTGGCAATCCTCCTGCCTCAGCCTCCAAAGTGCTGCGACTACAGGCGTGTGCCGCCACACCCGGCTTTCCCACCGTAGCTCAGTGCCTGGTGAGGGTTAGGGGCCTGACCAACGCGTGGAACGAGGAGCCTGAGGGCTACTGCATCCCGCGGCCCCCACAGCACAGAAATCTCAGCCCCCCCTCCTCTCCCCCTCCCCCAGTGACCTCGGCGCGGGTCGTTGGTTGCAGAGTTCACAGGGAATTTGGTGGTGCTTTCCCTCCAGTCGCCCGGAGGAGGCAGGCAGAGCAGGCTTCTCTGCAGGCTGTGAGTGGGCCTTGCCGGGGAGCGACTGCTTTGTGCAACCTCAGGGCCTTCTGCAAATCAGACTTGATCGCCTTCACTTCCTGCGCTGGGGGAGATTAGATACTGCCTGATCAAGGTCGATTGTTTTTTCTTTTCTTAATATTTGAAACTTACCAGTTGCCATCCAAGTGGGTGGCTTTCAGAAATCCCCTTTTCTGGTGTTTGACTTCTTGTGAGTTTCAAGAAACCAGTTTATTTGGAAAGAAACTGCACACAGAGGTTCTTTGAACTGTGTGAAGCCCTGGCAGGAAGCGTCTAGGGACGGGGTAGACAGCCCTGGCCCGCAGCCGGCCGCGGGAGGAGCGCGGCGCGGGGCGTCTGCCTGGGCGTGGCCCCGGGGCGTCGTGCGGCCTCGGCGCGGTGACAGGTTCACCGCCTGTTCGCGCTGCAGCGTCGCGGTGGGGACCTGCTTGGCCGGGCGTTCCTCGCTGGCAGACAGGCTCGATTCGCTTTCTCATCCCAGCCTAACCCGCTGTCATCTTTTTGTTTGTTTGTTTGTTTTTCCGGTACCGAGAATAGAACTCACGACCTTGCGCTTGCCAGGCAGGCGCTGTGCCGCTGAGCTAAATCCCCGGCCCGCTGTCATCTCTCAGTGGACTGAAAAACAGTTCAGTGAACTAAGAATTCATTGAGTCCTACAAATTTCCTCAAATAAAGCAGCTGTTCTGAGAGTATGTTTTCAGAGAAAGGCCCGGGGCGGGGCAAAGGCGGAGCCGTGCTGCTACTCTGGCCGGGGAGACGCAGGGCGCCCTGGCGGTGCGGCGCTGTGCCGGGGAGCAGGTGCGGTCGAGGTCAGCGCTGCGCACAGCGCGGGGCGTACACCGTCGCCTGCGGCCGATAATGGCTTGAAGTGATCTTTTAAAGTGATTTATCGAACTCCACTATATGTCAAGAACGTTTCGATTGCCTTTTAATCCATTTAGCAAGTCTTTGAGGTAGATTTTATTATATGCACCTTTTTTTAGAAGAGAAACCCGATGTCCAGGCAGATTAAGTGACTTGTACCGTTCCTCGCAGTCAGTCAGTGGCAGAGCTGGCGTGTGAGCTGGGACAGTCTGACTGCACAGTCTCTCAGACACTCCCTTATGTCCCTTCCTTTGTGAAGTCCCTCTTCACAGATCAGTAACCCGGAACCCAGAGAGGTGAAGTGATTTACTCGAGGTTCCATAAGTGGTAAGACATGTAGCTAAGGTATCTGCCTAGGTCTGTCTGCCTGGAAGTCTGCAACATTCTCATACCCCATACTGGGTAGATAGTGCATATACTAGTTTAAAAATTAAAAAAAATTACACTTCTCATTTTTTAAAAGAAAAAGTCAACTCTTTCCTTCCTCTTCCTCATGCTTTTTTGGTTTGTTTTTGTTTTTATGAGACAGGATCTTGTTATATAGTTCAGGCTGGGCTTGAATTATGTATCCCAGGCTGGTCTTGAATTTGAGGCAGTCCTCCTGCTTCAGCCTGCAAGTGGTGTCATTTGGGCCACTGTGCCTAACTGCTTCTTCCTCGTTCTTGATTCCTTTTTCCAAGGGGCAGTCATTTTCAACCTTTTCAGGCTTTTCTCCTCCTATTCACAGATTTCTAAATAAACTCTTATACTAGTCTAGATTTTTGAGGTTTAGATATTTTCTCCTTATTACTACTGAACACAAGTAGTTCACTCCCTTATGCCCTACCCTCCCTCACCCCTGCAACCTTCTCTGTACAGTTACAGTTTTGGGTTAGTTCAGTGTTCCCCACTTATGTTAAGACCCTGTGATTATTCACAATGGACTCATGTGGTGTGCTATATTTACATTTCTTTGTTATTTAGCTTTTGAATATCTCTGAAATTAAAATGTCTTATTTCTTTTTTTTTTTTTTTTTTGGTACGAGGAATCGAACTCAGGACCACACACTTGCCAGGCAGGCACTGCACTGCTGAGCCATATTCCCAGCCCCTAAAACGTGTTATTTAAAATGTGTTATTTAAAGTTTTACTTGCTTGGTCCCCAGCTCTGACCAAAATGCTAGTACCCTCTAGCCCTGCCCAGGTGTGTCAGGTAAGCATTAGTTGTCTTTGTTCTTGGCGGTGCACCTCCTTCCCATGGGTCTTTCTGCCCCAGGCTGGTCGGGCAGTGAGGACTGTTACACAGCTGTTATCCTGGGAGATGAACTGTCTGTCCCTTTTTTTTTTTTTTTTTTTCCGGTACGGAAATCGAACTCAGGACCTTGTGCTTGTCAGGCAGGCACTTATGCAGCTGAGCTATATCTCCAGCCCTGTCCCTGCTGTTTGGGAACCCTGCTGAGCTTTTGGAACATGTGTCCGTCATAGCTGCCCTGCTGCTTGAAGGCCAAGCATTTGGGATGGGTGAAAATAAAGCATGGCAGCGGCAGTGGTGGTGCTAGATGTCAGTTACACGGATGTAAGTGGCAGAGCCAGGTCAGGATGGAGCTCTCTGTTGGAGGCCCCTGTGCCCTCTATAGCCTGGCATCGGTGACTGTTGTTGCTGCTGGTCAGTGCACCCTCGAAAGTTCCAGACCCGTGGTATGATGTAGGATGGAGGAGATCTGGTGTGCGCCTCTTAACTTCTTTCATAACTGCAAGATTTGGTTGAATACTTGGACTTGGAATCATGCTTCTGGAGTCTGTCACTTAATAGTTATGCAATTTGGAGCTGGTCATAAATCCAAATCTAAATCATTTGTAAAATAAAAGTAAAACACTACCTCATTGGATCATCATGAAGATTAAGCACCACAGTGTCCTACAAGGCACATCATAAATAATTAGTGAACGTTAAACACTTACATTATGGTCTAGAACTCTGCAGGAGAAGTCATACTTTTACTATTGGACCCTTATGATCTAGTATCTTTCACATGGTGGGATACTGTACAGGAGGGCTGTGTACAGTAGAATTTTCGGAGTGACTGCTTCTCTCGCTTGTGCAGATCTTGGTTAACAAGATTTAACTATTTCTCTCCCTGTCGTCCTTCAGCTCAGCCCGTCCACCCTACCAGCCCTGATGCCACCTGTGGGCCTGCTGAGCCCCGCCGGTTAACATGAAAACGAACGCCATCCAGATGTCTCAACTCGTGCTTTTTGCTGCTGTTTAATCTTTACATTTTTTCCTGTATTGACGATTCACACAAAAAATGTTAAACTTTTTGGGTGAGAATTTTTTCTTGGGAGAAAGGAAAACCTTTTCTTGTTTAAGTTATATATGTGTGCATGCATATAAATTACATATACACAGATACTCACATGTGTTAGATTTATCCCTGTGCTAACTTGCAATATGAAATGTGGGTTTTTTTTTTTTTTTTTTTGACCAGGAATTGAACTCATGACCTTGTGCTTGCCAGGCAGGCACTGTGCCATGGAGCTACATCCCCGGTGAAATGTACTCTGCACACCCGCCCCCACCCCCCGCCCCCGGTACCAAGAACCAAACTCACAACCTCGTGCTGAAATGTACTTCAGCGTTACCATCAAGAAGTTTAAAAAGTATGTTATGATCATCACTGACTTTTGTCTACCTTCTTGTAGCTTAGTTTCTTTATTGGGTCTCTCTTTAAAATGATCATATTACATTTTTTTTTTTAGGGAAACATTTTATAATTTATATATACAATCTCAGTAAGAAACCATGTGACCCTCTTAAAACTTAAAACAAAACAGTAAACCCCAAGAAACCAAACAAAGACTTATGTTTTCCTCTTCAAGATTTTCTGGGCACTCACTACGCAAAGATTTTTGGAAAGGTCACTCTCAGATGTGCTGTTTTGTTAAGGGAAACAAACAGGTAAACAGAGCACTACACGAGTTAGAATGGTGTAAATGTTAACAGGCACAAGCAACATGGGAAGATTTATGCAGCCTAAGTTAAAAATTTAAGCAAAGATTGGTAAGAAAGGGCTTAGCAGTATGCTTTTTAAGAAGCTATGCAGGCTGGATGTGGTGGTGCGTACCTGTAATCCCAGCACTTGGGAGGCTGAGGCAAGAGGATCTTGAGTTTGAGGCCACCCTGAGCTACACTGTAAGTTTAGGGCCAGCTTGAACTACAGTGAGACCCTATCTCAAAACAAACAAAAGCTATTCAGTAAAAGTTTAGCTGGATCATATAGTTTGATAGCTTTTATAATATGGGCTTTAAGAGTAATATATCCTAGTTTGCCTTTAATGCTGTATTGCTTGGATCCAGAGAGCACCGATTATGGTGTTAAGTTGCCTGAAAACATCTCAGCCCAGTGCAGGAACTGTTAGTGTAAATTGTATCCACTCCAGAGATTGTCAGCTAGCAACCCAATCAAGAAGCCCGTACTTCACCAGTGACTGTAGAAGCCTTTGTTATTCAAGAGACTTGGCTGTTCACTTAATGTAATACGTGTTCCCACTGGTGACATCGGTGGCCTCCTAACAGTTTTGGTGCGAAACAAGCTATTATTTGTGAATTCAGCACTAGTATGTGGACTGACTAAATACGACAGGCACTGTCTGGTCTCAGAGGAAGTACAAGGATGTAAGGAGATGTGTAACCCATGCTTGTATGGCTAGTACCCAGCGCTCCATGGGTGAACACTCCTGTGTTCAGCCATTAGTACCGAGGATTCCAGCGGACTGATGCTAAACCATAGGGTCAGAGAATTATGCCAGTACTTAGCATGGCTCAAGTGACCCTTTCATGAAGATGTGGTTAGATCAGCTAAAAGAGCAGAAAGCTGGGTCTTTTTAAAATTTAGATTGTATACAGTTGTGCTACTGCTTGCTGATAAATTTAATAAGTGATTCTGTGTGATGCAAATCGAGTCTGAGCTTTGCTTTGGTATTAAATGGGTAGTTGATACTACTGTCTACCAAAAAGTATCTAGGTGGTAAATGACCAAACTGGTTGTCAGACTAAAAAAAAAAAAAAAAAAATTGAAACCACTCGGGAAGCTGAGGCAGGAGGATTGCCATGAGTTCAAGGCCATCCTGAACTACAAAGCAAGACTCTGTCATTAAAAAAAAAGAGCTCTAATACTTTTGAGTTACTCCCAAATATCACTCATCATCACCCATTTATCAAAGCAAGTTTATTTGGTTACTTATTCCAGACAAGCGAGGCTCACGTGTACAACTAAGAAATGACAATCCAAATTAAAGGCAAAGGAAATTTTCTGCACAACAGCTACCTAGAAAGGAACAGCCGCTGCATTCATTTCACAGAATACTGCAGCGACGGAGCACCATTTATGTCAAAGATAGCCTGACTTTAATTATGTGGGTCTTTGCTAAAATGCAGCAAAGGTTTCAAAATCATAGCAAACCTGATGAATCTATGTTCAATTAATTTCAAGTTTAAAATTATATCAGAAAAAATTATTTCAGGAAAAGTAGAGAACTTGGGAAAAAAGGACTTTGTACAGTTTTTAAGAAAAAACTCAATGAAATAGTTACTATCATTGAAGCTGGTTTTCTTCCACATCTGCCTTGTCATTATCATAACCAGTTTAAACTCTGAGACTGGAAAGGTTATTAGTTGTTTAAACACAATTTTATTTATACAGAAAGTATTTTAAGTGAAAGCTCTTCAATTTATTGAGCTCTTCAATCTGTCCTGGCCTCAGAAGCAAACGTGAAAGCCAAGGGATTTGCCATTGAATTGAACAGATTAGGCTATTTAATGATTTCTACTTTTGTTTCTTCAAATGGTCAGTCTGAATATTGCACTTGGGCCAACCTCCAGCTGTAATTTGTTGAACTAAAATCTGACCATTTTAGTGCATCTAAGTTAACACGAAACATTTGTAAGTCTGACAGTAAACTTTTTTAATGTTGATGTTTCATCTGAAGAATCAAAGAACCCTAAAAATTTAGTGTTCCAGAGTCCTCTGCCACTCCACTTTAATAATAGCCACAGGGTATGTTCAGAAATACGGCAGAATCAAAGGGAGGACATTCCAAAAGCTCTTGTTCCACGCCGATGGCTTCTACCTCTTCCCCTCCTGGGGATTATGAACCACTTTGAGAAACTAATGAAAAATGCGTATGAACGTACATTTCTCCCCAGAAAAATGCGTATCAACAGAAACTTCTTGTATACTATCACAAAGGATTCCCTAAGGATTCCCAATCCCCAAGTCAGGAATTCCTATTTCAAAACCACAGGACATAGTGGAAAGCAAGCTCAGCCCATTTTCACTTAACCGTTACCGTTACGACAGGATAAAGCAAGCATTTCAGTAACACTGCTTAATGGCTGCCTTAAGACAAAGCCATGCTCCTTCTCCACTTTACAAGGCCCTTCCTTGTAAAGGAAGGTAAACCAGGTGCTTCCTAGCTCCAACTGGTTAAGTTCCTAAGGTTTAAACCATCCCCTCTGAAATACACTTTTTCAGTCCCTGAAAAATGAAATTAAAATCTAATACAATATGAAAATGAACATGTCTCTATATATTGAAGAACAGGTTACTGATTTCATAATATATATTTCTAGGTATAGTTTCACACTTGAAAACAGACACGTAGTTACTGCCTCTGGACGATGTAACCTACAACCCCAGGCCACATCTTCTTTTACTTGGGATCGGTACAATGGAGGCCTCCTACTATGGCACTGAAAGTTCTTATTAGGATGGGAAACACTTCATTTCTGAACAAATCCACCATACCACAAGCGGCCAGCCAGCTCCTCAGTTAACTAATGAGTTAGCGCTCGCTGAAGATCAGCATCTCTGAGGAGTCTAATGTTGAAACCTTGACCATATCTTAACAGCACGGTGACTGGACCCTTACTCCAAGGGAAGTGACTGTATTACGGAATAAACTTGTTCTTCCTTGGTAAACTCCACTGGTCACGCCACAGGATCTATTTATGTAATAGGGTTAACATGGACATACTATATAGGGAATTCTTAGAGACTTCCTTCCTAACTCCAGGCTGATTTACATGTGGGGGATATGAAATACAGAAACACATACACAACAAATATATACAATTTAATCAAATTCCCTACCGAAGAATTTTCAACTCAGTCTTCATAGCCATTCACTTTTGTTGAGTGTATTTGCAGACATATCTGAATACAAGAAAAGTTACAGCTGCTGGAAGGGCAGCTGTAACTCGGTCCTGGGATTGCATTCTTGTCTATTGCTGCTATGAAGAAAGTGAATAATGGAGCTGTGTGTGGTGGTGCACACCTATAACCCTGGCACTCTGGAGACTGATGCAGGAGGGTTGCAAGTTTGAGCCCAGTCTGGGCAACATAGTAAAACCCTATTTCAAAATAAAAAATAAAAACCAGCTGGGATATACCTCAGTGCAAAGGCCTTGGGTTCAATCTCCAGTATTAAAAAAAAAATTCAACAGGGTATTTCCCCCTTGCTTTTCTAAGGTTTTTTTCCTTTTCTTTCTTGTTTTCTCTCGTACATGTTCAACACTAGAACTTGCACTTTCCAGACCTATGGGCCAAGGAATAGGAGTAGGAAAGGGAGGATACTGCTCTCTGACAATCTTCAGTCAAGCATTTCAACTCAATGGTAATGGTGTGCATGTGAAGATGGACTGTTAGTTCTCCACTGACTAGGTGGCATCTAATGAGTGCTGTAAAACACAGCCAACTTACTCATTCTCAATATTCGGTGCACCAGTTTGTGTTTATCCTACCAGACCAACTAACTGCTGAGTGAAAGCTGCATTCCCGACTGTGCAACCCACATGCATGGTTTTCACTTTAAATACAACAGTTCAAGCATAGTCTATATTTAAAAAATTAGAGAGACAGTAAAGGTTTTAAAGGTTTCTCTTTGAAAAGATGGTATCTTACAGTACATACAAAAATACTCTGAAAATACATACGACTTCATTTACAAAACACTGAATCAACATATTACAAGAATTACATGGTTATGGATTTTAATAAACTCAGCATGCGCCCATGGAACTTAAAAAATCTTAAGAAATGCACTGAGAACAGCAGTGTAAAAAAGACAACTCATACTGTTAAATAAAAATTACAAAGGTCCTGAGCCAATTAATTAATGGTTGGTAACAATGTCATTCAAAAACGCCTTTAGGTTTTAATAAAATCCACGGCTATTTCTGCATGCCTAGTCTGTGAAGAACCTGTTTGAAGTTGTGGGGTTATGGTCAGGGGTTACCATGCCGAGTTCATTTTACACCTCAAAAATACAAGTTTGCCCATACCTAAAGGTATCTTATTGGTGATGGTGGGATGAGTTATTCCTCAGTAAAAAATACCAGCCAACTAACAAGAATGGCATGAGACGGTAGGGTATGCAATAATTTCACCATTCATATACTGACTTTCAGTATCCTGGTTGTATTTTGATTTTTTAATAAAGATGCATTTCAAAGGCCTCCATAGGAGGCAAAATATAGAGAATTTATGGTGCCCAACTCTTATGGAATCACTGGACTAATCCTCCCTGGTAGTTACACAACATTTGGACAGAAAGGCACAAAAAATTAAAGTTTAAATATTCCATGTGCCAATCCGGAAAAAAATAATTTAAATCAATAGAACTGACAGTACATCTACACAAACGAAAAGAGCAGAAAAGATATCTCACATTCATTTATCTCAGGGTTTACAAAGTGACTTTGATGCTAAAGTAAAGACATAAACATTTGAAAAATTACATGACAATTTTTTTTTGTTTTCAACTTTTTCAACTCTATACAATGATTAATTACAACGTAAGACTCATACACATAGACAAAAAAGTTCAAGACTTGTTCTGTCAGTGTCCAAGTGGCTAAGAACCGGTTCCCATAATAGAGAAATGCAACACTTAAAGTTAAGGCAGTAAAACCTCCCAACGCAGAGCCATAATACTGTAGATGACAATTTGATAGCAGGTGATCCTCAGGAGTGTTATGTAGCAATCTGTGGGCGAATGCTACAGCATTTGCAGATCAGAGTGTGAGAGTTCGGAAACCATTTCAAGGTTGTTAGGCTGATGACTGTAACTTCACCTATTTTATGTGTGACAGCCACTCCTATTCTGAAGAGTGGTGGCATCTATGCCATGGTATGACTGCATGTTCTCTTTAGTGAGGAGGCACTGCTTTTACCGATTAAGGGTGAGTCGAATGGAATTTTTGATGACACGAATGTTGTTTGCTGGAACCGGAGAAGACGAATCTGGTAGCTCTTTACTGGGCAGTCTCTATTAGAAAAACAAACAAGGAGACACGTACGTATATGTCACACAGGCAGAACAACCAAGTCAAAACTCCTACGCTTCCTCCAAATCCCCGAAGCTCCTAAACACTCAAGTGTGAGTGTGAAGAATCCCTTCCAGTGCTGTCTGTTCACTGGGATTTCTTGCTCTGGGGACTTCTTTGCGGGGTCGGAACGGAAACACAGACAGGCCAGGGAAAAGGCTTGAAGTGGCAGGTCACTGCGTGTGTACAGGACAACAGGACTTTGTTGGATCAATTGCCACTTCTAGACTAGCGAACTCCGTCCTCCTTGAAGTCAGACAACAAAATAGGAAGTGCCGGTGACTACACAGGAAACACCTAGGACATGAGGTGAAAAATGAGTGCTAAGGAGAAAAACTTGCTCAGTGTACATACCTCAGCTTCTACGCTACATTCATGGAGAAAACTTTTTTTTTTTGTCTTTTTGAAGCAGGGTCTCGCTCTGCAGTCCAGGCTGGCCTTGAGCTCACTTTGTAGCCCAGGCTGGTCTCAAGCTCACAACGACCCCCCTGCCCCAGCCTCCCGAGTGCTGGGATTACAGGTGTGCGCCACCACGCCTGGCCTGGAGAAAACTTTTAAAACTATGAGATATGTAGTTTTTAGGAAAACTAAGCTTTGTAGCCTAGCTAGGTAACCCTGATGATGGAAAAACTCAGGGACATCTGTGTGCAAATTCTGAGGATGCTAAAGATTATTGTATAAGGAAGGGGAAGTCTAAGAAACTGAGAAGCAAACGAAGATTTCTAAAGTACAGACTTCTGTGTGGTAGAAGTAGTATGATACATTTTCTTTCAAGAAATGACTAACAGTTAATGCTCTTAAAACTATTTCTATTTTTCCATTCGTAAACAAAATAAACAAAACCCCCAAAAAACTACGAAAAAAAAACCCTAGTCATACATAAAAGTAGAGAACAGGGAAACAGAGCAACAGAGACTCACATGTCATAACCAAACCTCAGACATTATGTTTGTCACATTTGTCTGGTTTACCCAGTTAGCTTTTATATGTAAAATATTTAAAAATCCAGACATGTCATTTCCCTCTTGAATTAGCTAATATCCACCTCAAACTGTTTTTTTCCATTATCACACTATACTTAGACACACACACATGCACACAACACCCATACATGTGCTCTCACACACACACACGCATACACGCTTACAAATTCTACAACTAATGGCCAATACATTCCAGGGAATGGCAACTGACTGCAATAAGCAGCACTTTTTTTTAATGGGTGGGGTGAAAATAAGCCATTTTATTTTCTGTAAACTCTTGAGAAGGGCTTTCTCTGATTTACACAATGCTGCTTTTTAAGCACCTATTATCTCACCATGCTTAATAATACTATGGTTTTTAAGCACCTATTAGTTTACTTATTAGTGATTCTTAAAAGAATAAACTCTTAAAAGAATAAATCTTTGGGCCGGGGATATAGCTCAGTGGCACAAGCACCTGCCTGGCAGGCACAAGATCCCGAGTTCCATTCCTGGTACCAAAAAAAAAAGAATAAATCTTTAAATTGAGATTTAAGGATGCCTTAGTTGTTGTTGTTGCTTTTTCCCTTTAAACTGGAGGGATTAAACCCAGGGCCTCACATACGCTAGGCAAGTGTTCTACCACTAAGCTACACTCCCCAGGTGCTCCCTTGAAGACAAGGAAACTAAGGGTGAACACAATCTAAATAAACCATGACATCTTCTTAAACTATCTGCTCTTTTTCAGGCTTCTGAGGTATGTATATTCAAGACTATCTATTTTGCTTGCTATCTCCATCCTTAACCCTAAATAACACTGCTGCTCCTTGAGAACAGGGTCAAACTCTTGCCCTTTTCTAGTGCTGGGTTTTCACCTATGATTTTGCCTATGGATAAGACTATTACCTTTTTGCGTGATGTATCAATAGTTGGAATAGGCATAGATTCTCCTCCAATGGCATCCTAAAAACAGAATAATCACATACAGTAATCACATAAAATTTTTTCTGCTATGTAACACTCATTTCTACTTGAAATATAATATAAGCAAAACCTTACAGATCTAATCTGACTTTCTAATATAGAACTTTTCCTGACACATTGTTAAGTATTCTGTATAAATAAAGAGCAAAATAAAAGCAGTAAGTAGGGAGATAGATCTTTTTCAAATGGGAAGGGTCAAGAGATGGAGGGAGAAGGGAGGGAAAGGAGAGGAAGGGGATGAAAAAGGACACAGATGTGTCATGCATACGGACGAAATCCACAAGAGGCATGCAATCATTATGTAGTACAAATGTACTAATAAAAAAATAAAAACTGAAGGGAAAAAAAAACTATTCTGAAGCACGTTATTAATATATTTACCATTGTTTTTCTTTTTCTGTCTTCAGCAGTGCGGGAGTCCTTAAATGCTGACTCAAGTCGAATAAACTAAAATACCAACATTAAAAAAGAGTTATGTACCTATAAAGACCACACGAACTTACATAAACAGGCTACCATCAAAAACCACCACAAACGAGTTGGTGAGAGAAGAGATTTTAAATTACATTGAATTCAACTACTATCCTTAATTTGTACAGTTTAAGTGATTTTTTTGGTTAAATCAAGTCAGATTCTAAGAAGTCTACATAGCTTTACCACCACCTACTGGAAGCAAAGAGGATCAACATAACACAAAAAACAATTTGGCTACCAACAGTAACTGGTACAAGAGAAATTCAGATCAACTATTCACATTTTTCAGAAATATCAATAATTTGAATTTAGGATGCGCACTTGGTATTATCCCTCTTGGGTTTGAAATATTCTTTTCTTTTCTTTTTTTTTTTTTTTGTTTTTGTTTCTCTTTTTGTTTTTCTCCGGTACCAGGAACTGAACTCACAACCTTGCGCTTGCTAGGCAGGCGCTTTGCCGCTGAGCTAAATCCCCAGCCCCCTGAAATATTCTTTTCAAACAATCAATTCCTAAGAAACTAACATAGCTATGGTAAACTGTGGGTTCTTTGGTATTAAGTTAACCTTAAAAAACAACTACTGAGTCACCAGTGAGGTTGTAACTTTACCTTTTCTATGTCTTTCAACCTTTTAGGTGCCCCATCTATGGATGGGGAATGAGATCTTTTGGGTGTAACATTCTTGGTCATACTGGATATTCCATTTAGATGTGGCTGTCCCGGGGTAGGGTTGTGGGGGTTTGTTATTCTAGGAATGACATTTCGCCCTACAACAGTAGGAATGGTGCACACAGCTGGGGGAGATACAGCTTTTACTGCAGAGTCAACCTCTGAAAAAGAAAAGTGACCATTTAATTTTGTCTCTTCTTTATCTGACAAATGACTTTGATAATTAAATATTTATTAAGTAGAACCATTCATAAAGTGTAGATACATACTTGCACCAATTACTGGAATAGATAGTCCTTGAGCTGGTGGGACACTCTGTGGCTTCTCTGCAATTACAGCCGCGGGCTCGGCACTATTCCTAATAAAGGTATTAAATTATCATCATTAAATGATTTAATTTCTGTACAATGATTCCTCCATGCTCTGAAGTCCATACTATCCCCCCACAGCACTGTCAAGTATTTCTAAATAAGAAACTGACTAGCAGCTCGTCAAGTGAAATCTTTAAACCATTAAAAAGGCATTAGCAAAGATATAGAAAAGTTCACGTATCTTCAAATAAACTGAAGACTGAAAGGATGATTTTAATATGCAGACCTTTCTGTCTCTCCTGCAGGAGGACTTTCAGGCTTAGAAGGTTTGTTTGCAGACACTGGGGAATGAAAAGGCGTTCCGCTGTCTGTGTCTCTGGAGCTGTCCAGACAATTGCTATCCAGAGACGATCTTTTAGACTGAAGTCCGCCTGAACTTCGACTGACATCAGAGAGACTTTGCTGAAATAGAGGGAAGTGGTAGAATTTCAAAAGACAAATGAGAATATGGAGCACTTCAACTTTGAAGTGCATAGAAGCATATTATCATTGAATTGTCTGTATCTTTTCTTTCTTTCAATTTCTGTGAGAGATATAAAAATTCAAACTTGGTCCCATTTGTCTGAGTGGAACCTTACTGGAGAGGTAAGGTTACAAAGTTACCTTTTTCTTCTTTTGAAGAATCTCTGCTGGAAGGTAGTGATGAAGTTGTTTTTTCTTTACATGAGTTGCTTCAATTTTCATTCCCTCCTTCAGCATGTTTATGTTGTTTGCCTGTCTGTACACTGTAACAATATTAATATGTTAAATGGGAAACTTCCTCCTGAACTCAGAGCTGTTTTCTTATTCTAAAGTACATGATTCCCTCCGTATCTCCTCAACCAGGGTGGGAAGGTTATTCAGTGCACATGCCCTGGGTTCAGTCCCCAGTCACTCACACACACACACTCCTCTTACACAAGAAATGTTTCCAAAACACTTTTATCAGTCACAATCCAATTCAAGAACTAGTTTTGCATGTCCATCTTCTAATTCTCTCTTAATCCAATCTCATTAACAAGAGAAATGTACAGGTAAAAACATTTCTAAACATTGTTTTTTGCTATTTTTCCAAAAGACAACCTCTCTTCAAAACTATGTGCTGGAGCCTGAGTCCATTTTTTTTTCCTGAGTCAATTTTTATACTAAGTATCCAGTATGCAATTCAACCTTTCTCTTGTCCATGAAGCTACTTTTACTACTGTAGCCCACGTTAATTACTGAACATCAGACTTCACAAACCACCTGTAAGTACATCCTTATTGTACAGGGAGGGAAATGAAGCTCAATAGCTCTGAACATCTTGCCCGAATCAGAATACATACAAGCCTAGATTTCATGCTTTGTAAGAAAACCAGCTATATTATCACATAATTAATGTATTTGTGAATAGCCAATTGGATTAAAAACCTACTAAAGATAGATATGGAAGGGGCTGGGGATTTAGCTCAGTGGCAAAGTGCCTGCCTGGCAAGCCCAACGTTGTGAGTTCAATTCCTGGTACCGGAAGAAAACCAAAAAAAAAAAAAAAAGATAGCTATGGAAGACTTGTTTTACACAGCAACTATTGTAAATTGTAGTACATTTTTAATTTCTTGAGGTCTAAAGTTTCCACATTTAGAAAAGAGCATTTTCTATATCTATACTAAACAGGGCATCCCAACAGTCTCCTTTTTGAAAAATTTGAGACCAAATTAAAATGGAAAAATTTACATCTATGTTCTCATTCCAGATTGCCTATAAAATAATTACTATGAATTTCAGATTCTCTGGTTCTATTCCCCATAAATGTTTGGCTTTTGTTTTTTGAGACAGGGTCTCCCTATGAAGTTTAGGCTGGCCTTGGACTCAGAGTGATCCTCCTGCCTCAGCTTCCCAAGGGCTGGGATTACAGACATGCACCACCATACCCAGATCCCCAGGAATGTGATTTAGTGATTCTAAGGAATCTGTGTTACCATGATAAATGTGTGGGCTAGCTCAAAAGCATTTAGAAAACTCAGATGAGTCAAAGAATAGTAATAGCACGAATATACACTATTTCACATCAACACAAACCAAATTTATAACCTATATTAAGACACTCCAGAGAGGTGTGGCTGGGGGCTAGATTTGAAAGCTATTCTGGATCCTGAAATATATTCAGCAAGTCCTACCTATTGCTATCTACTTCACATAAAAAAACATTAGAAATTAAGTCATCTTGTGATTATACACCTCAGCTATGCACAAACATCATCATCTACAGAGTTTAGTTATTTTTCTTTCTGTTTTAAAACAGGTAACATATTTATATGGCTCAAAACCTTATAAGGGTTGAACAACAGTCGGTCTCCTCACACGTGTTCCCTAGACAGGCTGTCTTTCAAGTGGAAGCAACAACCTTGTCAGCTTTTTTTTTTTTTTTTTTAAAACTAAGTACTCTTCCAGGAACGTTCTATGCATTTGTAAGCAAATATGCAATTTTTTTTCTTATGTATGCAAATGGTAGCATATTACATGCATTATTCGGCAACCCTTCCAGCTTAATATGGCTTGGAAAGTGCTTCATCATGCCTTTCCTTTTTAAAATACCAGCAGATTTCCACAATACGGATGTACCATTTCATTTAACCAATTGTGAAACTTCAAAAAAAATATAGGCACCAGATCTTAGCAGATAATACTGAGTTACAGTTAGAGCTCAGAGTCACAGTTCTACGATGACAAAGTCTTACCTGTATCAGTAAATGACTGTATATCATATGTCAAGTCTATATTAACACTTTCTGCATTTTCTACTCTCCGAAAAATTATTCCAAGGAACCACATTGATACGTAATTGTTGCTGTAAAGTAAAATTTAAGAATCTGCATTAATTTCTAAAATAATTTTACGGAAGCTATTTGGTAATTAAACGTTAATCTCTATGTCTCTATCTCATAAATAGACTTCAGGGGCTTGGTTAAATGCTTAAAACTGACATCCAAAACTAATAAGTTATCCTGTGTTGTTTTAAAGAGTAAGTGTTCTTGAAAGTGGCTCGCTGAATATAGAGATGCTCGATGAGCAGGAACGCGTGCTGAGTTCCCAAGCACCGTGTCCTTAACCGTAATCCATGGTCACTCACACTCGAACGTGTAAGTGGGGCGGAGTGGGGCACACCTATATTCCCAGCGCCATCAGAGGCTGAGGCAGAGAGATCCCAAGTTTGAGTTCAGCCTGGGCCAATTTAGCAAGACTGTCTCAAAAAATACAAAAGAAGTGGGGCTGCTGCTCAGTGCAAATGCCCTGGGTTTAGCCCCCAGTGACACATACATGCAAAACTATTAATCCTACCCCACTGATGCAACAGATTTGAAACAATGCATATGCCAAAAGACATTATTTAAGAAATATATTATTAAAAAACAATAAACTTACTCTTTATGATGTTCTTTATTTCCTGGGAATGACTGGGGATTCACATGGGCAAGAGTAATAAATTCATTCCGTTCCAAGTTTCCAACAAGTACACGGATTTTAGATTCTACTAATCCAACCCTAAAATAAACAAATTTTTTCTTATGATAATATTAAATTTGCAAATCATATTCAAGTAAACCAAAGAGCACATTAATCAAGAAGCTTTACAAATTCATCTTAATAATGTAGTCCAATATAATAGAGCCTATTTAAAATACCGTTCAGGCATATGACAAATTTTATGAATTTCTGTATGTTCTCTCCCTTTAAAAAAACTTTTTTTTCTTGTTCTTAGAAGGACTGACCTACTTAATGCATTTCTGAATCTAAACTACCCTGCTTTGGTTAAGACTATAAAATAGTCATGATCTGAGCATGACTGCTGGATAATGTTCTTAAACCTGATTCCACTTTCAAATCTATCTAAACATTAAGGTTATAATGTAAACAAAAAAGCTAACACTGGCATATAATTCAGGAAGTAAACATGCTCTGATTCACAAAATGAACAGACCTTACATTTGTTTGTTTATTTACAATGACAAAGTTTATTCCAGAAAGTAAAGAGTGGCTCTGCAGAACGAGTTTCGGCCAAGTAAAGAGAAAAAGAAGATAACAGTAAAATAAAAGTACACGCTGCATCTGGGAAATGCAGCATGGGCTATCGCAAGCAGTTCCGATGGCCTAGACCTTACATTTTTAAAAAATTCCCTAAATTCAAAATTAGGTGTTAGAAAAGGAGTTTCATCAGATTTCTGCAAATTAATTTTCTGACTTACATAAGAAATGTGACTAATGTCCACATCTTAATTTGTGAGTATATGAATTAGAATTACAATATTTAAAAAAATTTTTTTCAAACACGTCAAGGAAACAACCTCATACAATATAATGAACAAGTATGTGTTATGTTTCAATAAAACTTTATAAAACAGAGGTTGGCAGGCTGAATTTGGCATAGGCTGTAGTTTCCTGATCCCTGATATAAACAAATTAAATACTCTTCAGTAAAAGAATTCTTAAGAGTTGTAGAAGTCAGACCCAAGGAAAGCATAACCAGCTCTGGTGACCCAGTAGCTTTCACCTAATGGTGCCAGGAATATGAATGTGCTGCTGGCATGAGGGATTGATTTAAATGCATTAGAAAGAATATACTGCTCCTAGAGCAGAATATATCTCCTACCTCTTGACAGACGCTTAAAATGCTGAAACTTTTCATGCCAGTATTTCCTAAGTTAAAGATATACATATATATATATATGGTATATTTCCATCAAGTTTTGATGGAGAAAACTATGGTAACAAGGATGAAAAATTCAGTAAGAAGCTGGGTATCAGAATCATCCAAACAACATGAAAATTTTGCCTAACTCTTACTCAGAAGCATTAAAAAGCAGTATCTGCAAATATATACTTAAGGTTACTCCTGATTCTGAAACATTAACTTAATCATATTTCTCAATCATTGACGCTTCATGGTCATGTATATCAATCACTGATACAATTTTGCACATCAAGCGAAAGAGTATTTTATAAAAGGTAAAGCATCATATAAATATATTATCTCCACATAGGTAGAGAACTTGCAAAGTCTTACCACTCTAGATGGTTTTCTTCTGTTGATGCACTGGCAGTCAATACTATATAATGTCTAAAGGATTTTAAGCAACAATCAGAAAAAAAAAAAAAGAAACATCAGTTAGTGTCCGCTTTTCCAACATTTACTTGTTTTTCTCCCTCCCAATGAACAAAAGGGCAATAACAGCACACAGTTTATAAAAATTAAAGCTTACTTTGGTTTCCACAAAATTAATTCTAGATCCCATAATTAAAAAAATTATACTTAAACATCACTAATACTATACTGGATTTGAGCTACTAGGGTAAAAGAACTCTAATAGCACTTAGGATTGATTTCTATTAACCTATTCTCTACCTTGGTTAAGAAATCTAAGTAACAGCTATCACCCATCAGATATTCCCCCTCAAAATCTAATGTTCTTACACACTCACATGCACAAAACACAAAATTTGAAATACCTGTACTTTTGAAAGAAATTTGGTGGCTCAAGTAATTTAGACCAATCTGATTTCCCTTGAAGAATTTCATCAGTAACTGCAAGACCTAAATGAGACACATTGACAGAGAAAGACACTCAGGTTGTTTTATTACTCCACTCCCAAACTTCTACCTCCAACAAATTCTTGAGTTACAAAATATAAATATATTCTGTTGTTTCTCAGAACACAAAAACAAAGTTCAGCCAGATCAGACTGGATTGGCTCAATTTCTGGCTTTAATATTAACATATACTTGGAAAAATTTGAAAGAATTTTTAGGGAGAATAAATTATACATTTCCAACTGCCAAACCATAGCTGCAACAGGGAATAAAAATGTCAATCAAAACCATGCAGGAATATGTAAAGGAGAAAGGGGGTCAACGTGTTTACCTTGTTTAAATTCTTCTACCATTACTGTTCGAGTGGATGTGGACACATTATATGTAGAATTCTGCTGTGGGTAGGCTGGGGTGATTATGGGCATGAGGTGATACCTATCTGATGGATTTACCTGTGAAACAAGAAGTAGAATAATTGGTCTATTCTCTTATTTTAGCTGTCTTCACTTCATTTCCCCAAAAGTCTGAAGAATATGAAATATAAATTTAATACTAAATTTCCTTAGTTCTTTTTTGTGTTTGTTTTTGGAGACAGGATATCCCTATGCAGTTCAAGCTGGTCTTTTTTTTTTCTGGCTTTTTGAGCCAGGGTCTCACTATGCAGCTCAGGCTGGCTTTAAACTCACTTTGCAGCCCAGGCTGGTCTCGAACTCACAATGATCCTCCTGCCTCAGCCTCCTGAGTGCTGGGATTACAGGCGTGCAACACCACACTCAGCTATAATCTCCTTAATTCTAAGAAGTACATTTCCCTTCCCTAACATTTCTTTCTAAAGTCAGACATGTCTGACAGTCAAAGTCAAAGAAAACTGCAATGTATTTTTTCTCAGAAATGCTGTGCATGTGATGGTGCGTCTTATAAAGAACGGCCTTTTGCAATCATAGAAACACAGTATCATGACTGCAGTACACATTATTTGGTCCAATTATTCTCGTACCTTGTCTGCACCCACTCAATGGATAACTCCCCTTGGTTACTCAGAGGAATGAGCCTTCACTCGAAAAGCAAATGAAAATGCATGGTGTGTCCTGGACCCATCAGTCTAAACTGCACAGCAGTCTATTTTTATACACTCTGTACCTTACTATTAGTAACTGCTTATGAGACAGTTTTTCACCATAGATTATGGCACTCTGGTTGATATACCTACTTATTTAGTCTTACATGGGCCATTTTTAATGATGTAATATTTAGATCCCTGTTAGTGATCCAAATCATCTGCACTAAAAAATTCAGTGAAGGGAAGGAAAGGATTGTAGCTACAAGAAGGAAAATGAGGAGGAATAAGGGGGAATAACTGTAATTTGGAGAAATGTTCTCTCCCTAATGAAATTCCATGGTAAATCACATACCCGGGGGTCCCAGACAGGCAAATTCAAATTGCTTTCTTCTGGTTGTTTCAACAGCACAGGATTTGGCCACTCCCTAATGTAAACAAGGCACATTAACTCACAGAGGATATCACTTCAGATACCACACAAAACATTAAAATCATAATACTGTTCCAACCTTTACACAGCAGATGTTTTGGATATTTGCTAATTTAAAAAAAAGGAAAAGAAAAAAAGGAATAAAATATATAAGAAAAGATTATTTTGCAACAGTGTTCTCTGAAAGAACAAGTAGTACTTCTCTTATTAGTTGTAACTAATTTACTTATTTGCTTTTTTTGAGACAGGGTTTCACTATGTAGTTCAGGCAGGTCCTGAACTCAAGCCGAGCTGGCCTTGAACTCATGGAGATCCTCCTGCCTCAGCCTCCCAAGTGCTGGGATTATACACATGTGCCAATATGCCTGTTTAGCTGTAACTAATTTAGACTGAAACTTCTCTTTCCTTCTCATCTGCTTTCCTGGATTTAATTTTGATAATTTAGTAACTTTTTGTACTGAAAGTAGTGACAAATCAAAAATCAATGTGTTAGCTATGATTATCATCTCTAGCTTATAGATGAGAAGAGACTAAACCATCTCTTCACAGGTTGTAATGTGCAGAGCAAAATCTATTGTAATCTCTTTCCCAAGCTAAAGGAGACTCCCTGTAAGAAAGTGGCATACTGTTTAGTCATAAAAAAGAGAAATGAAATGCAGTAATTTGTGACAGTATGGAGAGAACTGGAGGTCATTATGTTAGGCAAAATAAGCAGGCAAAGAAAGACAAACACTGCATAACCTCACACCTATGTGGACTGTAGGAGCACAGCTCTTACAGAGAGTACAATATTAACACCAGAGGCTAGGAAGTAAACCAAAGCGAAGGAAGGATGAGGAAATGTTGGTCTATTGGTACTCAGTCAGTCTGAGAGAGAAATATGTTCCAGTGTTCTACTGCACAGTTAAGGTGACTAAAGGGAATGCTAGTTGTACTGCATAGTCATAAAAGGTAAAAAGAAAGTATTTAGTTTATCTTCATCACAAAAAAGAAAAATATTTGAGGGGACACATATGCTTATCTTGATGTGAATACTATATATAAAAACACCACATCATGGTACCCTGTAAATATATCCAATACTTAGGTATCAAAGAAAAGCAAAGAAAGAAATAAAATGCTATCTGGATGTGCTAATACTGCCTTGAATTTGCTAAGTTTTTAAAACTTAAAGAATATATTAAAAAAAAGAGCAGAGGCTGGGCATGGTGGCATGTGCCTGTAATCCCAGCCCTAGGGAGGGTGAGGCAGGAGGATCATTTTGAGTTCGAGACCAGCATGGGCTACAAACTGAGCTCAAGACCAGCCTGAACTGCATAGCACGACCCTGTCTCAAAAAAACAAAACAAAACAAAAAAAAGAAAGACGAACAAGAGAAAGTCTGTGCATAGCTCTTAAACTTGCAAGTAAATTTACTTATAGGCAGAAATGAGTAAATAGTCAAAGTACATACACTTACCACTTGGAAAAAACTAAAAAAAACTTATGAACTAGTGTAGAAGCTGCTGCATTTGGATATAGTTGGCAAGTTCTTGCAACTAGCATTGCCCAGGAGACACCACCAAGAAATCCCAGCATGTTGGAATAAATACCACGTCCTGGAAAATTAATATGTTTATTAGTTATTGTTAGGATATAATACAATCCTTGCCATTCAACAGGATAACTTCATTCTTAAGAGTGTTTCTTAGAGTTTTTCCCTTAGAAACACAATATTAAAATTGATAAGCAGACATTCATGCTAAGCCCACAGCCAATTAGATCACTCATTCACATTTACTCAGAGCTTCTTCTAGTCCTACAAGCTCCACTCATGTAAGTGCTGTGCACCTTTTCACTGTTTAAATATCTTTAGATACACAGATGCTAATGTGCTACAACTGCAGTATTCAGTGCAGTAACATGCTGTATAGCTTTGTGGCCTAGGTTGTATCATTCAGATTTATAGAAGTGTGTTCTATGATGTTTACACCCTCAAACTACAGACATTCCTCATTTAATGGCAGAGTCATGATCCTGAGGCTAGGTCCTAAATGAGGAATTGTATATGTGCAGTACAATTTTGAGAACAAAGAAATAGTCAAAAGAAATTCCAATTTGACTTTGCTTTTATCTGCATAACCCTTACATGCAGTACTGTAATGTATAACAGAACAAAAGTACAGTACTATATTGTACACTACAACTGGCAAAAAATTACAGTACTGTAAAACAAGGTGTGTTGTACAAAACAAAGGACACCAAGGCTCTATAAACAACATGCACACAACTGCACAAAAGAAGATGGGCCATGAATCTGAGCAGTAGGTTGTAAGTCTGAATAGTCACTAAACAGATGATATGTTAAAACGAGGATTATCTGTATTTAATGATTCTATCAGCACTGTTAAGGAATGTATAAGTGAGGTTACAAATAATATAGTGTCCTGTGTCAGGTGGAGAGTAGGCAAAAGGCCTTTTATGACATATTTAATTTAAAGCTTTATCACAGTAAAAGACACATTGCCAGTAATTGCCCTCAAAGTACTCTTCTCCTTGTTTTTGGTCTTGCTGTACAGTCCAGGAGGCCTTGAACTTACTAGGTAGCCCAGGCTGGCCTCAAACTCATGGCAATCTCCCTGCCTCAGCCTCCTGAGTGTTGAGATTAACAGGCATGCCCCACCACGCCTGGCTTCCTCCAGCTTTCAATATATTCGTCCTATCATTTCTAGCAGTGTATCTTCTACAATAATAAGTTTAAACACTAACTATAGTTTTGATCACCTCTTGTACATATAGAAGTGTGTGCATCTATGCATATGGCTGAAACTTGAGATGGAAAATCTGGCCGTTTTTTAGCTTTCATCCAAGGAAGGAGAGTCACAAACAGAACACATAACTATTATACCTGAAAAATAAACTACCCCAAAGTTTACTGGACTCAATCCCTGGTGGTATAAATAGGCTTAGAGTTTTCACATGTGCTTTTATAACCAGTAACAAAATTGGAATTTTATAATGTAAACATAAGACTTGGATACTTACGTTTTGCCCATAACTTCACTGCTCTTAGGGTGAGTCTAAAAGTTTCTTTATTTGGCACTAAATGCAAAATTTCATCAGTAACTCTACATCCTGAAAAAGACAAAACATTAATTTTTCACTACGCAAAACTCAATTCAAATATTTTCCTAAGCTCCAGCTTCTCAAATGCTACAAATATGAAAGACACCAATATATCAAGGTTTATTTTCTCTATGTATTTGAAATTTAGCACATGTATTTGAGAAAGCGCTTTGCTTTTGATGAATTGAGAGGTACATGGTAATCAAATCTAATATTACAATACAGATGGGTCTGAGTGTTTTTGTAGTTTTCTTCCACATCAACTTTGTTAACTGAATGCCTATACGGTGTAAAACTTAATTGCTTTAATACAGATCATTTTACACACCCTGATTTACTGTTACATTCTGGAAATACAGCAAAATACAATGTGAAATTAAACAAAAGACACTATAAACAAGTCATTCTCAAAGTTGGTTATGGGCTTTGAAAATCTGTTTAAATCTATTTTTAAATAATAATAAAAATCTATGTTAAAAATGCCAAGGCTCTGTTTGCCTTCTTTACTGAGTTAACATTTGCAATGATCCAATGGTGCACAATCACGGATGGATAAAACTGCTGTCACTTTAGCAGGGAATCAAGGGAACAGCAACACAATATACTGGTGTACAATATATCCTCACCACCACACACAGTTAAAGGAAAGCATGTGAGTGATCAGTTATAAACCTGTTTTTGTCAAGGAATACCAGTTTTAATTTAAAGTATGGCTAACAGAGAAACTACAGTTATTCAAGGCCGGAGGTTCAGGAGATATTCCAAAAGTGAACTTCTTACTTTAAAGGGAAAAAAGGTGATAAAATGCATCCTTAAGGATACATGAAATATAAGCTCTCAAGAGAAGTTAGAATGTTGGGTAACTCGCACCTGCTACTAGAAGCTTTCAAATACTTAAGACTTTACAAACAAAATTGGTGGTGACATTAATGAATACGATTTTGTAATATAATGTATGTTAACATTTGAAAAATACACATAACTCTGTGAACCAGTATTTTCCAAATGACCAAAGCATGACAGTATGACATCATCCATGGGTAAAAAGACACAGTCAAAAGAGAAGACAGACCAATGGATAATAATATAACAGCGCAAAATTTCATAGATTCCATGTTCCAATTAACATTTAAGAAACTATCACTTTTATCAGCGATAAAAAAGGAATAAATACAGACATGGATGAACTTCAGGCACACTATACAAGCTAAGTGAAATAAGTCTGATACAAAAGACTACTGCATGTAAGATTCCACTTATGTGAAATATTTAGAAAAGACAAATCTACACAAGGGAATTGCCGGTTGTGTGAGATTGGGGACTGGCAGGGAAAATGACTGCAAATGGGTGTGAGGCATCTGTGAGGGTGATGAAATGTTCTCAAATTGGATTACAGTGTATAATTCTGTGAATACACTACAGACAAGTGAATTTATACCTAGAAAAGGGTAATTATATCTCAAAAAAGCTGATAAACTATAAATGATCACGTTTTGGTGTAGTATCAAAGAAGAATAACCTCAATTGTCTGAAAAGGCTTTTAAAACACTTTCCCTTTATCAAGTAGGTATCTGTAAGAGGACAGATTTTCTTCTTATATTTTAATGAAAATAAAGCACTGTATTACCTGTTTGACTATAAAATAATTTAGCTGTCTTTTAAGTCAAATGTTGAAGAGACTTGCAAAACTGTTACAAAAATAAGTCATTCTTTACACAAAAAACTTTCTATTAAATTTATAATTGGTTTATTATTGCTACTGGTATTTCTAAATGAGCTAATACATAAATCTTAAAATTTTGTTTATTTCTAATATGGTAAATACTGACTGATATAACCCACACAAACAAAAGCACTTTGCAGTTTTGTTTTGTCTTCTGGTGGTGCCATGTGTTGAACCCAGGACCTTATGCATGTTAGGCAAGTGCTCTACCATGCAGCTACATCCCAGCCCTCACTCTGCAGTTCAATAAACCTTGGAGTAAGGTTTTAAAGAGGTGCTGACATCAGTTAAGTTTGTGAACCACAATTCTAAAAATAAACCACCTTTCATGTAAATTTGTGGCTTTTAGGTTGCTTAAATAAAGTCTTATTATCTGTACAAGAAACTTACAACTTTTTTTAGTGCTAGGGATTGAACCTAGGGTCTCTCACATTTTAAACATGTGTTCTACTACTGTGACCTCCATCCCAGCCAACATCATTTTTAATGAGTTAATCTAATACCCAAAAAAGCCCATTAATAGCTGTGCAAAAAGAACCGCACACATATCTAAGATTTCTTCTTTAGAAGCTTACCATTTAAACTGCGAATACATCTTATATCAAGGCTTCTCAGGCGAGAGTCGTCTCTTAGATCTAAATTATCTGATATGGTTTGTATTGCCAGTCTTGCAAAGACTAGATCAATCTTTGAAGAGGCAAAAAAAAAAAAAAAAAAAAAAAAAAAAGAGAAACATTACTTTTTCTTTCTAGTCCATTTTTCCTCATTCCACCTCAAAAAAAGAGTTCTAATTATTAGTTTGGGAAGTTCTACCAATATTTCAAAAGGCCTATGTAGGCAGTCTTATGGAAAAAGTACTGTGAAGTTTTAAGATAGTGAAAATTTCTATTTAAGGAAAACTTTTTTTTTTTTTTTTTTTAACCAGGAAGGTGGTGCTGTGCCACTAAGGTACCTCCCTGGCCCAAGGAAAACACTGACTTTAGCATATGGAAAGAACATCAAAAAAAAAAAAAAAAAAAAAGGTGATCATCACGTGCTGTAAACATGTACTAATAAAAAGACCAGTGAATTAAATTTAAAAAGGATAAAAAAAAAAAAAAAAAAAAAGAAAAATCAAATTGTGAAAGTAAAAGAAACTGCTCAAAAAGGAAAGCACAACTGGGATGGGGGAAAAGGAGAAAAGACAGAAAAACAAAAGGAAAAAAAAATATAAAATATGTATACACAAGATAGCTAAGATAATTATACTATTAATTTCTATTGTTTATTGAAAGGAACAGTTAACGCCTAATTGTTTCATCAATTTTGCATGTCTGGTATTCTGAACAACTACTTTGAAGATAGCAATATGCAATATAACAGCCACTGTTAATTTCCTATCATCTTGTTTTGAAATTCTATATCGTTTTTACTAGTTTTTTTAAAATTCTCTTTAAAATTAAAAAAAAAGAAAACAAAACTATGAATTCCTAGATAAAAATGGATGGTCCAACACACATTTACTATTACCCCTTCTAAAAATCCAACTAAAATACCAGGAAAATTTTGTTTTATGTTTTTCATTTTAAAGGCATGACCTATTAGAAGATAACAGCAAAGGCTATGAAAGCTGAAATGCAAGTGGTAACAGTCCCAGTAGACCCAATAAAGCAGATATAAAATGTTGTATTCAGGAGATAAGGACAGGCAGCTACAAATACACCAATAAAAAGAATACTTAAAAAATTAAAAAGTACTCTTAGAAATTAAAAACATGGCGGCAGAATGAAAAATAACAGTTTTAAAGATCGAAAGTATCAAAGAGCAGAACAAAAATATAAAGATGTGCTCAATTAAGTAGGAAAAAGATGTAAAAGAATGCTGTGCTGGAGGCCCAACCTTAAAATGTTAGGAGTTTGGGGCTGGGGATTTAGCTCAGCAGCACAGCGCCTGCCTGGCAAGCGCAAGGTCATGAGTTCGATTCCCGGTACCAGAAAAAAAAAAAAAAAAAAAAAAAGAAAATCTACAATGTTAGGAGTTCAACAGAAAATAAGGAAAGGAGGTCCAACAGAACAATAAAAGTTCTAAGCACTGGAAGACAAAGTTTCCAGATTCAAAGAGGACCACTATGTGCCAAGCACCCTGGCTGAAAACACATTGTGTTATCAAGCACTTTAAAATATGAAAAAAAAAAGGTTACAATTCCCAAGAGATAAAAACTGATCATATACAAAGAAAGAGAAATCAAGATGTCATAACAATTCTCAATACTCCACAGAAGCTAGAAGACCATGCAGAAAGGCCTTCAAAAGTGTTCTCACCTGGAACATTACTCAGCCAAATTATCAATTTAGTGTAAGAACAGAAGACATTTTTAAACATACAAGGTATAAAAGAAGAAGTGCTCTTTTTTAGGCTAGTGGATGAGCTCCACTAAATAAAGAAAATTTTAGAAGAAAGCAAAATTCAAAGATGACAGGAGAGGAAGATGCCAGGACAGCTGCACACCAGTCATGAGAAACAATGAGCTTAGACTGGAACAGGTGAGAAGCATTCATTTGACTTTTCTTTAAAATGCTAACACCTGATAAATCTAAATTTGTTAAAAGAGTCAGAGCCAGTTAACTAGGGAAGACTGGATTTAAATTAGTCCTACATATAAAAAAAAAACCAAACACAACCCAAAATAATGATTAACGCTCAAGAAAAAAGAGTATTGGCAGGCAAGGAATAATATCTACTATACTCGGTACTCAGTGGAATTCTATCTATAAGATAATAATGTGAGGAAAGAATATTGTTCCAAACAAAATTATAATAATACCACTATTTTAGGAGGTTATGGTAATGAGAAAGATGTATATAAAAAACATGGGTGTAGGAATGGAGACTGGTTCATTCTCCATGACGAGCAACAGAAATAGGAAAGAGGTGGTGAGGAGAAATTTAAACTGACTCCTTAATACAGGTGCCTGTGTTTAAGTTTAATTTAAAAACGAAACATAAACCTTAAGGGTTAAAAGGTTTAAATACAAAGTCAAGAAGATATTAAATACTTACCTCAATGCCATCAAATTCAAATTTTATAACAGGTACAAAAGCATCTTCGACAGCCTACAAAAGAGAAAAACAATTATAACACACAGAATAATCCTTTCTCTACCTTTATTAACTGCCAGTGAATATCTTTGCTCTCAATTTATATTTTAACTCAGTAGAGAAAGTGAAAACATTCTTGGTCTTACATTCAGGTTAAGCACTTCTCTTTTGTGATCTGTTATTTAAAATACATAAAATGGCCAGGCATGGTGGTGCATGCCTGTAATCCCAGCACTTGGGAGGCTGAGGCAGGAGGATCATTGCAAATTCGAGACCAGCCTGGGCTACAAAGTGAGCTCAAGGCCAGCCTGAACTGCACAGAAAGACCCTGTCTCAAAAAGCCGAAATAAAATACAATACATAAAATGCACACAGCAATAGTTATCTAAATTATTATCCTACTAAAAATATTTTGTCAGACATTGGAAGGCATAAATGCTGTCATTAGGGCATTTAGTATTTCCTGGGTCTAAACTGAAAATTGAGTATTTAGGAAGAGCACTAGTGTTAGAAGTTTAGAAATAATAGGAGCTTATGACTTTAAGAAAATTGTATCTGAGGACTAAGGTCAGTATAAATTATTGGTACTGAAATTTTATTTGCTGAATGAATGGCTAGATGTCCACATACAGTTACTAACACAATAGCATCTATAATTTGATATGTATCAACCATTTATCAGATGTTAAATGGTTTATATAAATTATTTCATTAAAAAACCTTATAAAGCCAGGTGTGGTGGTGCACACCTGTAATCCCAGCATTCATGGAGGGTGAGGCAGGAAGATCGCTATGAGTTCAAGGCCAGCCTAGGCTACAAAGTGAGTTCAAAGCCAGCCTGAATTGCATAGTGAAACTCTGTCTCAAAAAGACAAAAAAAAAACCCAAAAAACAAAAAACACAACAACTTTATATAAAAATCACCAACACATTTCTAGTATATGGATAAGAAAATCAGTTCAGAGAGAACAGATAACTTGACCAAAAATTAGAAGCTAAAACTCTAAGATTCTAGATGCAAACCCACCTCTGTATAACTATAAAGCCCATGTTCTTAATCTTTATGCGTTATTTTAATAAAATACAGCAACTTCCTAGGAGGTAATTTAATAATCATAAGACTTAGCTTTTAACAGCACATTACTAAGTTCAAATTTAAATGCCAAAAAATACTTACTCTTAAGTTTCTAATGCCATCTTGGTGTTTCAATTTTTCAAAGAAAGACTGAAAGAAGTCAGATCTCTCTACATGTCGAGGAGCTACACAAAGTGCATCAATGTCAGCTCCTGCAAATCAAAGTATTTCTTATTAAGAAGGGTATATTATATATCATTTTTATTAAAGCTATATAAACATGCATAACAAAGTGTGGAAAATGAATACAACAAAATGTTAACAGTGATTAACATAACTACTATATAGTAGTGAGATAATGTAAATTTCGTTCTTTTGTATTTTCTGTGAAGGACAGAATACGTGTTTGTTGAAAAGTTCTTATCACTAGGTCATAACAGAAAAGCAGTTACCCTTGGTGTGTACTCCAAGCCTGTATGATCCAAATGTGAAAATTTTACCACCAACAGTAGCCACAACGGAAGGAGGAAGATTCTAAAATAAAATTAAGCAAAACAATCTTTTAAGTTGTTTAGCATAAAAGGTACCAAATGCGTACTGCCTTTTACTAAGAAAATTATGTATGTACAGTACATTTATATACCCTGGTATGATTACTTATAAAGGTACTTGAGAGCTCTTTTGGCTGTCCTGAATAGAATAAAGAACAGTCCCAGAGGAAAGATGAAACATTTATGTACACTACACAGGCCTACACTCTATCAAAAGAAAAACACTTTTTATCACCTGACTCTACTTGACCCCTCCAAATCCGTCTTTGGTTTCATCACTTTCAACAGCCACCCAGGAATGCTTTAACCAAACTAATGAGCTTTCAGCTCTTTACAATACGATAATCTTGGCCAATCCTACTTCCCCTTCAGTTTTTGTGCCAGGTATGTTTAATTTCTTGACTCCAGCTCTACTACCTTCTCAGGAAAGTGAGGTAATTCCTGACTGATGTCCTTAGGAGAGCAAATCTAAAAACTTCAATTAATGTTCTTTGCATCACAATTAATCTGCCCATCATCTATTTTAACTCTGATATCCCAATCTACCTCACTATCCACGCTTCAAAGTATTTTTCCTATGACAAAAACCAGGTATCCCTTCTGATTTGCCTATTTCTCCTCATTATCTTTACTGCCCAAGCTTATTCTTTTTTACTAAGTCTTGCTTTATATCCTTTATATTTGTTGCTGCCTTTCTATTCAACTGTCCCCCTAATCTTATGCTCTTTAACAGTTACCTTAAAATTTACCCTTGCCCTTAAGTTTTCATTTGTCTTACTCTATGTTGTACAAAACTCACTGGCTGATGTCCTTTACTCCGTCTGTTAAATAGCTTTTTGCTCAGAACCTGCCAATGCATTCTTTCTGGGGCTGCCAAGGGTAAGAACTTTTGGACCTGCTACTGAAAATCAACGCAAAATGTTTCTGTGGACTTTCTTTTCTGAAGCTCCAACTGTCAATTTATTTCATAACCCAATCTCCTTTCCAGGCATTTGCCACTGTCCCAAAACAATGGGGCCACCCAATCTTGGACTTCAACTTCCAAAACTGTGAGCTAACCACACCTGTTTTCTTCATAAATAGCCTATTCAGGGTGTTTTGTTATAGTGATGGAAGGCTGATGAATATAAAGATATCACCCAGTTGAACATGTTCTACCCAATTCTAGTACAACTTTAAAATAATATTCGTAGCAATGAGTTTAAGACAATAATGAAAACTGTTGTATTTTAAATACTCTTAAAAAATCAGGAAAAATAAATTACGGAAGAAAATTATTATGTAATTATAAATCAGGGTTTGCAAACTCCTGTCAGGGGCCAAGCAGGCATGCAAAGGGAGCCCAGCATAAGAAATACAAGAACTGATGAATGGTAGTCACCTCGTCAGTGCAAGGGAACACTGGGGCACTGCTGGGAGGCACTGGAGGGAAGGAGCTCAATCCTATTCAAGACTCTTTCTGGTATGCACAATCACCAGTGTTACTAGATATACTATTTTGGGATAAGCCTCAGACCAAGTAAAATCTGATATTTACATTTCAGTCCACTATACTGGGTCAAAGGAGACATTTATGTGGACATGCTGCTATAACTGGCTACCTCTAGGCTAAACCCTCATCTACTTAGAAATTCAAATGTCCAGATTAATTCATTCCCAGTTTCTAATGTATTTCAGATAATTCTCAACTCTTGTATCTTATTGCTGGATGACTGACCAGGAAATACTGAAACAAGTAATTCCATGTAGTATACTCTTACCTTGCTCTCACTGACATCAGAAATCCATTCTTTTACTAAATTGTTCAATTTACCAAGAACAACCAGCCTATAAGAAAAAATAAGATTAAAACTTTAAATTTTAGATTAAAACTTTAAAAAAAGAAAATAAACACTATTAAAGAAATGAACACACAGGCAGTACCTATGTGTCGGAACCAGGGTAAAAGCATATTGTGTATGTGCTAATGCTGGCATACATACTGACACACAGCAGTACAACTTTGGTGTTCTTAGATCCCCAGAGTGCCAAAGAGTAAATGTAATAACAGTATTTTGGTCTCTGAGCTATTTTCAAAAATCAAAAAAGACTAGTATTTTCTCACGGCCTATCCTATCTTTGAGAAAACTAAACTGGATAAATTAATTGCTGACTTTTTAATGAAATAATATTAAATAAAAGCAGCTGGCATTATTAAAACAAATCTACAGTAAAGGTATAAACAAACCCACATTAAAAAGAAAAGTAGGGTGTAGCCCTCTCAAAGATGGCATGCAGAACTGATGGTCCAAACTTGCTTCTCCCTCAGTCTTCTCCAGAAAATGGAACTCCATCCTTTAAGATGCTGAGACTAAAAACTTTGGCATCTAACATTCACTCACTAAGCAATCCTACCTTTAAAACATACCCAGAATTCTACCATTACTTACCACCTCTACTGCCTTTGTCCAATTTCCAGGCATCATCATTTCCTTCTGAGGCTATCAGAATGGCCCTTGAAACCCACTTCAGACTATTCTCAATATGGAGTGACCGTATTAAGACATTAGTCAAATCACATCAGTCTTCTACTCAAAACTCTCATGGTTTCTCATTTCACTCAGAATAAAGCAAAATGTTTATAAATGCCTGTTATAAGGTCCTCAGTGCTCTTAGCCTCCAAGCTCCTGTTCACCTCATTTTAAGCCCAAATTTCCTTACTTATTTGCAGTTTTAGATATCCAGGATGTGAATTTGCTATGTACTCCTCAAACACACCAGGTATATTCTCATTTCAGACTTTCTATCCAGAGTGTATTTCCCTCTAGTACCACAACCTCCCTCACCTCCAAATTTTCTCCTGTCACTCTCCCAATGACATATTCTCTGGAAACCTCTCTTCCCACCTTTGTTTTCTCATCAGCAGTTATTACGTGTAACACCGCATTTATTTTACTGATTTGACTAATTGTCAGTCTCTTTCTCTAAAGTCCACCTAAAATGTAAGCTCCAGGAGAGCTGAGATTTTTCTTCTTTTTGACATTTCTGTATTCCAAGGCAGTACACAGTGAGTATTCAATATGTTTGTAGAATTAACAATAGGTAATGTGCTATAAAATATTGTTTTCAATTTCCTACCTGTGATTCAATTCTTCTTCATCTTCAAACACTCCAAATGGTTTCATGGCATCAATTAATTTCTGTGTGTAAATATGGTCAATTTCTTTGGGACACGCTAAACTAATTGGGGAGGTAATTCCATAATGTTTTTGTTGATGCTGGCTGTCCAGCATGGTGTTTCTGTTCAAGAAAAAAGAAACAGCAAAAATATAAAATCATATTACATTGATACATCAAATCTCTCAATCTGCTCATGTTAATTACACTACTTTAAAAGTTTATTTAGTGCTAACAGTTGGGACACTTTTTTAAAAAAGAAAAAACTGGTGTTTTATGTTTATGTTTATGAAGGGCTACTCATAGTGTCTCAGGTTTTCATGGTTAAGATGTCTTTTCAAGCCAAAAGCAGCATGTGTTAGCAGCAGGACAACTGTACCAACACCACTCAGTTCAAATGCAAAGAGCATGAATAGGCTCTGTGCTCGGGCCATGTTCACTACATCCTGTAGACTTAAGTCAAGTACCATCTTGATGCTAGAATCTGAAAAGCAGTCAAATACTTAAAAGAAACCTCTTGATAAAAACAATTGTTTTTTTCCTCTCAAAGAAACAAAAACATCCCATCAGAAAGTCTTTGTGCAATAATCCAGCTTTTAAAAAGAAATCACAACTAGATTTATCCTTGGGAAACCTACATTAACACTCTTTGCTTGAATCAGAGTTTATAGTTCTAACATTTTGTGACTCTAATTAACAGTTCTCTTCATTGTAGACTGGTACTCATACTATTTTCACACTGAATAATTATACAATTCTTTTTACTAAGTGGCAACTTTTCATAGGATACAATGAAAGTGCACCTCTATAGACTCTAGCCTTGAATAAACTACAACAGAATTCCTGAGATTTGGGGTTTACACAGACCAATGATTTCAAAATAAACTTTGGAATTGATGAGGATCAGTACAATTTCATTTTATTATGAAAGCAAAGTGAAACACACACACAACCAACGAACCCTAACATCAATCATCATGCTTTCACAAAGGGCCTTTCCACACAATAGTAAGAATGTAATTACAAAATAAAAAAGTCTTTTACTTGAATACGTTAGCCCTATCAAAAATAACCCCACAGGGGGACAGAGACATGGATGTTAATGGGTACAGGGATGCAGTTGGGTGGGAGGATTAACTTCTAAGGTTCTATGGCACAGTGGGACAACAGTAATTGCCTGATAACGGTATACAGTTATTTCAGAATAGTGAAGATTTAAATGATTCCAACAAATGTCTAAGGTGATGGATATGCTAATTTACCTATTTATCATTACCCCCTGTATACATGAATTGCAATGTCACACTGTACCCATAAAGATGTACAATGTATTAAAATATTTAACCACAAAAACTATAATAATGCTTGCTGGTTTTTGGATTTTAACTGGTCAAAATATGAGTTCATCACTACTAAGCCCACAGGAATAAGGCATGCTCTTTAGTGAGACTTCATTACACAGATGCAGGAGGTGGGGGCGAGGGAAAGAGGGTGTAAAAGGAATTAAGATGTGCTATTTGTATGTACCAACTCTCCATGACGAATGTAACCACTAGGTATTGCAAAGAGGTACTAACAAAAATTTGAGAAGATTTCATTACAATGAAGAATCAAGGTTTTTCGGTTTTTCTCCGGTACCAGGAACCGAACTCACGACCTTGCGCTTGCCAGGCAGGCGCTTTTGCCGCTGAGCTAAATCCCCAGCCCCCAATGAAGAATCAAGGAACAGATAAAATAGCTTACACCTTCCAAAAGGACTCAAAGAAAATGGGAACATGAATACTTTAAGTTCTCTGATATTTACTTTGCTGTAGAACAGAACTTTCGTTATTTCAGACTGTATTCGTCTGTAAAGATTTGGCTTTCTATATTTGAAGCGCCACAGAGGTGTTTTGGTATTGTTTATATGTATGTGATAAATAGGTGGAACAGACTGAGTCCTTACAAATGATCATTCACTTCATCAACAATTTTGAGAGGCAGGTCTCAAATAAGTGCACTTTACAAGTAAGAACCTAAGGTTTCAAGAGAGAAAAGAGCCAGAAACTTAATTACTGAGTTTCTTTCCCCTATTCCATGCTCTTCTCCAAAACTACTGCAGGTCAGATACTATGATCCCAGGTGTCAATTTCTCTAATAACACACACACACACACACACACAAACGTGTGGTGGTGCACACCTGTAGTACCAGTTACTCTTGGAGGCTGAGGCAGGAAGATCATAAGATTGAGCCCAGCCTGGGCAACTTAAGGAGGCCTTGTCTCAAAAAAATTTAAAAAGGGGCTGGGAATGTAGCTTAGTTGAAGGCCTTGGACTAAACCCCCAGTACTGGAGATGGGGAGTTGGCTGGCTATATCCCTACTGGCCCTGGTATCCCAAATTTAGGGTTCTGAACCTCTCTCACCTGAACAGGACAAAAGAAGACAAAATACTTTCCATCAATATCAATGTACAAAGAGACATGTAACTTTAAAAACTTCGAAATAACCTGAAATTGTCACTAACAGGAAAAGGACTAAATTAGGGGGCATCCCTACAATTGAACACAACACGATAGTTAATATGTTTTAATTAGACCTGAAACTATTAACACAGAGCTCACAGATAACATGTTGCTCTACAGAAGCAAACTGCAGAATGAAAAGTGTGATACCAGTTACACAAAGTTGAAAAACAAGCAAAACAATGACAGCTACTATAGACAAATGCATATATAGTAATAGCATAAAAATGCCGCAACAATAAACATCAAATTCAGGATGTCAGGATCTCTGAAGGGGACCAGAGTGGGGAGCAGGAGAGTGCTTTAGATGTGTTAGGAATACGTTTTTTGTTTGTTTCTTAATACACAGATACGTATGCACACACCGTGTTATTCTTTGGGAGAAATGGGTGGTGGCTACACAAACGCTGTTCTGTCTTTTTCTGTATGTTTAAATTATTTCCTAATAAATCGAAACGTAAGGTGGTATAAAAAATCCTTGCAAGCACTAACACGATGTCTGACTTAGGGAGCAGGAGCAGGAGGTGCGGACGAGCAGACACGGTGGTAGGTGGGAGGCCGGGGCGCGGGCAGAGCCGCAGTTTCATCCATGGGAAGCCCGGGCCGGGCCGGGTCCGCGCTCGCAGGACTGGCGAGCGCGGCGGCCGGGAGGAGGGGAGACAGGGGCGGCGTCTGCGCCAATGCAGACAGGGGCGGCCGGCTCG
>NW_004955424.1:23034027-23037350 GCF_000276665.1 Chinchilla lanigera
GGGCAGGGCACGCGCGCGGGGCCCGCGACCACCGCTCGGCTCACCTCGCCGCCGCGTCCTCAACCGCCGCCCCCACCACTTACGCAGACATCTCTTTCATCGCTTCCTGCGCCTCCCTCCGGGCGAGTGTCTTTCACTCGGGAGTCCTCCCTGTTCCTGCGCTTCCCTTCGCCCTGTGTTTGCTTTCCTCTGGTCGCTTGTTGTGGCTCACTGGCTCGCTCACTCCCCCACTTACTAGGACCGAGGCATCCAACCGAGTAGTGAAAACACAAAACCGGCTCTATTTATGACAATACGGCGCGGCCGACGCCAATATGGCGCCGCTTCCCAGCCTGCCTCTCGCCTCCCGCGGCCCCGCCCCCGGAGCCCTGGACCAGCCTTAGGCCACGCCCCCCGCCGGCGGGTCCCGGGAGGCGCCGACGGCCCCGCCCCCGGGAGTGAGCGCTTTCCCCGCGAGGGCGGAGGCGGTGCGTGCGTTTGTTTCCCACTTTGTCGGCGGGACTGTCAGTTCCAGCAAACTTCTTGGAAGATTATTTGGAAATGTTTTCCTTGTATTACCAGTGAAAGCGTACATATATTTAAGAAGATCCCAGCCTCAGCTAATAAATTCTACTTTAGTTCTTCCATTATCCCACATCTTTAATTAGTCATGGTCACACGTAATCAATCCGCTTTTAAAGGGGATTTTATTGCGTCAAAGGTCACACCAAGGAAAGCGCGACTTTAACACAATTATCCCAGGGAAAAGCAAGCTTGTAAATTAGCGGTTAACTGTTCACCTCTTAAGTGCCACCCCCTGACTCGTGACATTCTGGCATTTGGCTGAGAGGTTTAAAGTAATCGCTAGTAATATGCAGTAGGATAAATCCATGGCTGAATCAGAATCTCACACTTTCAAACACAGATCATGTTCTATGTGAGTGTAAGGATGAAAATGGGGGAAGATGACCAATTTTGAAACGTTAAAGGGTAGAAGTAATTTCCAATACTAACTCATTGCAAAGAAAGGATGTCAAGAAGCTGCTTATTCTTGGAATGTGACTCAGCTACTGTAAACAGACATTACCTGATGAATAATTCATTTACTTATTGAAAAAGTGTTTATTGAAAACCTGATCAAGTGTGAGGCACTACAGTATACTCCAGGAACTCACTGGGGCGTGAAACCAGAAGTACTCTTAGTGTAAGTGATATACTCCTGTTATGGAACTCAAGCTCCTGTTTACCATGTGTCAGGCACTGGAGAAGCTTGATTCCTGCCCTGACGAGGTTACTGTCCAGCGGAGAAGAGAACATACACACAGATCATTAACTTACAATCTGTTCTGTGATACCGACGAGATTGGAGTGAAAAGTTACCCACACTCCCTAGAAGAGGGGATGATAGAGCAGGCATTGTACACAGGTGGTGGGGAGAGGGCAAAACCTATTCCAGGCATATAGAGTAATAGCCAGTGTGGGCTTCACACAAGGTAGACCCATATTTGATTTCCAGTTTTGCTATTTACTAGTTTTGTGACCTGAGGAACTTTTTTGTAGTAGTCAGTGCTCACTAAAGAAACAGATTTAATGCAAGATATACAAATATATGAGTTTAAAAGATAGATTTACAGTGACTACCCACAGCGAGGTGTGGAAAAACTCAGAAGGGCTGTCTGCACCATGGAGATCCAGAGGACCCAGTGGAAGGCTGAAGGCCTGGGGCTTGCTGTAGAGTCCTGTGTGAGATGGTATTTGCACTGGAAGCCAGGACAGACGTCCAAGGTGGCCAGCGCTGTTCCGAAGAAACCGAAGCAAGGCTTCTTTCTCTGGCTCCTTGCTTTTACACCATTCTGGGGACAATCCTCCTCAGGGCGGGTCTTCCCTGCCCTGTGCTGGTCCAATTTAGTTGGGCATTTCTTCCTCAAATTGACACAATCAGTGACTGTTACGTTAAAATTTTTTTATTTTAAGAAGTATTTTATTTGGTACATGTAACATAATGCATCTTTGTCCTTTTTGGAGAACTTTTTTTAAAGAAAGTTTTAAAAGTAACCTTTAAATTTTGTTGTTTGTGCTGGGCGTGGTGGTGCATGCCCGTAATCCCAGCACTTGGGAGGCTGAGGCAGGAGAATCATTGCGAGTTCGATACCAGCGTGGGCTACAAAGTGAGCTCAAGGCCAGCCTGAACTGCATAGTGAGACCCTGTCTCAAAAAGATAAAAAATATTTTTTTGTTGTTTGTTTGTTTTAGCAGGGCGTCGTGGCATATGCCTGTGCTCCTATCACTCTCTGAGGGATTGAGGCTGGAGGACTGCAGGTTTGAGCCCAGCCTGGGCAACGTTCAATTTAGCAAGACTCTGTCTCAACATTAAAAAATAAATAAACAGATAAATAAATAAAATTGGGGATGTAGCTTAGCACAAAGGCTCTGGGTTTAATCCCCAACACCCATTCCCCGCTAAACCCCTACTTTAAGCCGGGTATGGTGGCACATGCCTCTAATCCTATCACTCTGGGATACCGAGGTGGGAGGATTGTAAATTCAAGCCCAGGGTGGGTAATTTAAAGACTTAGCTAGACCTTGTCTCAAAATTTTAAAATAAAAGTAAAACATAAAGAAAAGTAAGGCCCTGGATTCAATCCCCAGGACCAAAACACACAAATGATCTCCCCGCAAAAACACAAAACAACAACAAAAGCTTCCTGTAGGTAAAATGAAGATAATAGGATTATAAGAGAATCAAATAAGAAGAGTGAAAATGCAGACATGCAAAAATTAGCACTTTATTTTTAAAACAATTTTTGACTTTGACTCTCCCCACTTTTTTTTGATGCAGGGTCTCACTATGCAGCCCAGGCTGGCCTTGAACTCACAGCAATCCTCCTGCTGCCTCGTGGGATTGCAGGTGTGCACCACCACACCGGGCTGTTATTCTTCTGAGCAAGCAGACAACCTTGGTTGTGCTGTCCACCTCCCACTCTCAAATGGTGCCAAAGAACTTGCAGGGATAGGGCAGGTCGGGCATATCTGGGCCTGGGCCTCCCTCCTGTCCTCTTGGCACCTAGCTTGGAGGTCCTCCACTGGATCACCTTGTACCTGCAGCTCAGTGAGGGCTTGCAGTCTTCTCAGCCCTGCCCGCTACAGAGCCAGTTCTTTCCACCCCCCACACTCCTCCGCAGTTTTGGGTCTCTTGCCAGGTAGGAGACAGAAAGCCTCCCTTCCTCAAGTTTTCTTTATTTTATTTTATTTTATTTTATTTTAAAGAGTAAAACAAGGATAACATAATAATAGGGGGGACTTAGCATATTACAGACAAAATGGTAGGAAATTATCAATGGTTA
>NW_004955424.1:23038661-23051543 GCF_000276665.1 Chinchilla lanigera
TATTCCCAGGGGTTGTTCAAAGTATCAATGATTCACACACATCCGTGGGTGGGCAACTGCAGTCGGTGCATGGTGGGCCAATTGTGTCACTGTTTCTCTGTGTCATGATAGATCTCAGTTGAGCGGCGGCGGCCGGCCTGAGGGCCGGCGGGCAACAGCGCTCGCCGTGCATGGCTCCCCATGCGCTAGAGACCCACCCTCCGGGAGCCACCAGGCAGGAAGCTAGCCAGCCGGCAGAGTGGCGCTCCCCACCTCAAGTTTTCTAATGAAGATATTTGTTACTAACTGCTTAGACTTCTCTTCAGGGATTAGTCTTGCTTAAAACACAAAAGCCAGAAAGACTTGCAGGCTGCAGATTCTGCTATCTGCATAGTGTAGCCCCGTAGCATGGTGCTAAGAATATGGGGACTCCATAAAGTTCACTCCCAATAAAATTTATACTGATCGTAAAACTGTTGTCTCAGTATTTCTCCTTATATATTTACTCTTGAAATGTTTCTTTTCCTCCCTTCATGCTTTTCCTTCTTTACCTGTTCAGAATGCTTTATTTGAAATTACCTGCTACAATAATTTGGAAAGGAGATGAACTCTGCTTTTAATCCTACTGGTTAGAAAAAATCCTACTAGTTCAGTGACACCATGGGTGTTTCAAATAGTCTTATTTTTAAAATTTATTTTTATTAGCACATGTCTGCACAGCATAATGATTACACCCATCACATGAAGTTGGTACACGCATGTAAAACGTCTTCATTCCTTTTACTTCTTCTTCCCCTCCCCCACCCCCTTCCTTCCTCTTTTGAGTCCCTTTCCCATTTCAGCTATAGTGCTAAACCCACATCTGATAATCCAGATATCAGAATAATCCGCTTTATTTCCCTTCACATAATTTGCGGTTGGGAATGTTTTAATTGCTTTCTCCCCATTTTCCTGTTTAAATGCCCAACCCCCATTTCAACAGGGACCTTTTTCTTGTTGATCTCTCCCCCATCCTTATTTATTTATTTTTTTAATTAAAATTTTTTGCCAATCTCTATTTAAATAAGAACATTGTCCTTTTTCTAGTATACATTGTAGCTGTATTTGTTAAGCTAATGTTTTTCAAATTGCAGAAGTAATCCATGCTTATAAGGAGAGGCATGTGTCCCTTCCTTCTTTCACTCCGGTCTTCCCTGCAGAAGAACAATTATTAATGGCTCCCAGTACTCCGGATCAGATGTAGACATGTACTGGAGGTTTTATGTTTATGTTTTTTATCTTTGAAAACATGGGATCATATCATACATGTCCTGCTCTGTGCGTGTGGTGTGTGTGTGTGGTATGTGGTGTGTGTGTGTGTGTGTGTGTGTGGTGTATGTGTGTGTGGTGTATGTGTGATGTGTGTATGGTGTATGTTCGGTGTGTGCAGTGTGTGTGTGCAGTGTGTGTGTGGTGTGTGTGTGATATGTATATGTGGTGTATGTGTGTGTGTGGTGTGTGTGTGGCATGTGTGTGGGGTGTGTGTGGTGTGTCTGTGGGGTGTGGAGGGTATGTGTGATGTGTGGTGTGTGTGGGGTATGTGTGTGGGGGGGTATGTGTGGTGTGTGGTGTGTGTGCATGGGATGTGTGTGGGGTGTGTGGTATGTGTGGTGTGTGTGGTGTATGTGTGTTGTGTGATGTGGTGTTGTGTGTGTGTGGCATGTGTGTGTTATGTGTGTGTGGGGTATGGGTGCATGTGGGGTATGTGTGGTGTGTGGTGTGAGGGGGTTATGGGGGGTATGTGTGGTATGTGTGTTGTGTGTGTGATATGTGTGCTGTATGTGTGGTGTGTGTGGTATGTGTGAGTTATGTGTGTGTGTGGGTATGTGTTATGTGTGGTGTGTGCTTGTGTGTGGTGTGTGTATGGTGTGTGTGCAGTGTGTGTGTGGTATGTGTGGTATTGTATGGTATGTGCGTGTGGCATGAGTGTGGTGTGTGTGTGTAGTGTGTGTGGTGTGTGTACAGTGTGTGGTGTGTGTGTGATGTGTGTGGTGTGTGTGGTATGTGTGTGTGGGGTACATGTGAGGTATGTGGGGGGGTATGTGTTGTGTGTGGTGTGTGCGTGTGTGTGGTTTGTGTGGTATGTGTGTATGGTGTTTGTGTAGTGTGTGTGTGGTATGTGTGGTATTATATGGTATGTGTGTGTGGCATGTGTGTGGTGTGTGCGTGATGTGTGTGGTATGTGTGGTGTGTGTGTGGGGTATGCGTTGTGTGTGGTGTGTGCATGTATGTGGTGTGTGTGTGTGGTGTGTGTGTGTGTGGGGGGTGTATGTGGGTTGTGTGTGTGTGGTGTGTGTGTGATGTATGTGTGGTGTGTGTGGTATGTGTGTGTTGGGTGTATGTGGGTTGTGTGTGTGTGGTGTGTGTGTGGTATGTGTGTGTGGGGTGTATGTGTGTGTGGGGTGTGTGTGATGTGTGGGGTGTGTGGTATGTGTGCGTGGTGTGTGTGTGGCATGTGTGTGTTTGTGTGGGGTGTGTGTGTTGTGTGTGTGGGGTATGTGTGGTGTGTGGTATGCGTGTGTGGGTTGTATGTGTGGTGTGTGTGGTGTATATGTGGTGTGTAGTGTGTGTGTTGTGTGTGTAGTGTGTGTGTTGTGTGTGTGGTGTATGTGTTGTGTGTGTAGTGTGTGTGTAGTGTGTGTGTGGTGTATGTGTGGTGTGTAGTGTGTGTGTGGGTGTATGTGGGGTGTGTGTGGTGTATGTGTGGTGTGTGTGTGGGGTGTGTGTCTATGGTGTGTATGGTGTGTGTGGGGTGTGTGGTGTGTGCAGTGTGTGTGATGTGTGTGGTGTGCATGTGATGTGTGTCTGATGTGTGTGTGGTGTGTGTAGTATGTGTGTACGGTGTGTGAGGGTGTGTGTGGGTGTGTTTGTCGTGTGTGTGCATTGTGTGTGGTGTGTGGTATGTGTGCATGGTGTATGTGTGCGGTATATGTGGTGTGTGTGGTGTGTGCGGTGTATGTGGTGTGTGTGTATGTGGTGTGTGTGTATGGTTGTGTGTTGTGTGTGTGGTGTGTGTGGCGTGTGTAGGGTGTGTGTGGGGTGTGTGTGGGGTGTGTGTGGTGTATGTGGTGTGTGTGTGCAGTGTGTGTGCCGTGTGTGAGGTGTGTGTGTGTGGTGTGTGTGTGGTGTGTGGGGGTGTGTGGGGGTGTGTTTGTGGTATGTGTATGTGGTGTGTGTTGTATGTGTGCATGGTGTGTGTGTGTGCAGTGTGTGTGTGGTGTGTGTGTGGTGTGTGGTATGTGTGTGGTGTGTGTGTGTATGATGTGTGTGTTGTATGTGTGCATGGTGTGTGTGTGTGGTGGGTGCAGTGTATGTGGTGTGTGTGTATGGTTGTGTGCTGTGTGTGGTGTGTGTGGCATGTGTGTGTGGTGTGTGTGGTGTGTGTGATGTGTGTGTGGTGTGTGTGTGTGGTGTGTGTGTGGTATGTGTGGGGTGTGTGTGTGTGTGGTGATACTGGGAATTGAACCCAAGTCCTTTGCACTCATCTATATCCTGGCCTTTAAAAAATTTTTAATCTGGTGACAGGGGTTTCACTACATCACTAAATTGCCCTTGCTGGCCTTAAGCTTGTGCTCCTCCTGCCTCAGCTCCTCAGGGTGCTGGGATTATAGGTGTGTATCATCATGCCTGGTCCTTGCTAAAAAGCAAAATAAAACAGCTCAAGGTTGTGGATCTTTCTCCACGTTGGCAAATGTATGAGCTGAATTGTGTTCCTTCAAGTTTCATATGCTGAAGTCCTAGTTGCATTTGGAGATAGGGTCTTCAAAGAGGTAATGAAGTTAAAATGATGTCATTAGTGTGGGTCTTATGATGGATGTGACTGGTGTCCTCGCAGAGGAAGCTGGGCACTGATATGTAGAGCAAGAGACTGTGTGGAGGCCCTGGGAAAAGTCGGCCATCTCCAAGCCAAGGAGAGAAGAAGCCACCCCTGGGAACACCTTGTCGTAGATGTCTAGTTTCTAGAACTTGAGAAGATAAATCTCTGTTACTTCAGCCACAGAAAGTGGTACTTCATTATGGCAGCTCTAGCAAACTAATTCAGGAAATGCACACCTAGTTGGGTTTTTAAAAATAGTGACATGGCACTCTTTGTCATAATTACATTATCATAACATATTTAACCAGTTTCCCACCACCACAGATTTGTTTATATCATAAACACTTATACAATAAACACCCTTACGCATGCATCCTTTTACTCATGTCCACTCACTGAATATATATATATATATATATTTATTTTTTGAGATGGGCTCTGTGTTAGCCAGGCTGCTCTCAGACTCCTGGGTTTCAGCGCTGTGCTCAGCTCAGCCTCCTGAGTAGCTGCAGTGTGCGCCACCACACCCCGCTTCCCGAGACAGTCTGCCTCAGCCTCCCTAGTGCTTGGATTGCAGGTATGCGCCACCATGCCCAGCTCGTCTGATAGATTCTTAATGATGGAGTTATTGTGTCAAAGGGTATGTATATTTAATAATAAAACCTATATATTCCAAATTGTCCTTTAAAAAGGTTATATTGCAATCAACATTTGTATGAGAGAGTCTGTTTTCTCAAACTGACACAAATATTAGGTATTGATAATACTCTTATATTTATTATAAAGATTATACATGTGCAGAGAATAGAATAGTATAATAAACACCATAGATTTATCACCTAGATTTGATTTTTTAAAACATTCTGTCATGCTTTGCCTATTTTTGTTAGTCTAAACGTTCTGCTAGGTTTTTCTAATAGCATTTTCCTACATCACTGTAATAATGTTTATTATTACTTTCAAATTCCTCCCCTTGTTCCCAAAACGTCTTTTGCACTGGATCCAATCAAGAACCTTGATTGCATAGCCAGGCATGGTGGTGCATGCCTGTAATCAGAGGTACCATCCTGTGCTACATAGTGTGTTCAAGGCCATTCTGAATTACATCAGGGAGACCCTGATTCAAAAGACCAAACCAAACCAAACAAAAAACCCCCAAAATCATGACTGCACCCTTTAGTCTCTGACTCCACCCTCCCCCACCAGCACCAGGGATTTGTCTTGGTTACTTTTTTCTCATTGCTGGGACAAAAACACCTGACCCCCAAAATTAAGGAAGGAAAGGTTTATTTCGCTTACAGTTTGTGGAGGTTTTAGTCCATACTTGGCAGGTTACAAGGCAGAGTGGCACATGGCAGAGGGCTACAGCTCATGGTGGCAGAACACAGCAAAGCAACAAGCACAAAAGCCAGGAATGGCCGCAAGCAGCCTCTTGCTCTCCCTTTCATATGCAAACTATCCACCCCAAGGCGGGTGCAGCTCTCACACTCATAATCAATCAAACTCTAAAAGCCTGCCCCATGGCCACATGAAGCTTTGGGGGGACACCCGGAAACAAACCATAACAGGATTGAACCCAAGGCCTTTGTGCTATTTTGAGATAGAGTCTTAAGGTGTATTTGGGGGTTGAATCCAGGACATTCACACTGAGCTACATCCCCAGGCTTAAATTTCTTTCTTTCTTTTTTTTTTGAGAGAGGTCTTGCTATGCATTCCAGGCTGGCCTCCAATGTGCAACGATACTCCTGCTTCAGCCTTCTGAGTGCTGGGATTACCCACATGTACCACCACATCCAGCCACTTGTAAAAGTTTTGAGCATCATATGAACTCATGAATTTATATATAGCCATTGTGTTTCAATTACAGTCCCTGTTTGATGTTGAAATTGTCCCAACATTGGCCAGTAGAGTGCTCTATTTTCTGTTACTATTTTTAAAAATTTAAAAAATCAACCTTATAGGCTAGAAAGTAGTAATTTTTCTAGTTTTAACTTGTGGATCCCTGGCCAATGGTGAAAGTGATCACCTTTCATATTACTGTCCATTTATATTTCTTACTCTGTGGATTCTTGATTCATATCTTTTGTCTGTTTTTCTATTGATGTATCTGTGTTTATACCAAGTACCAAACTCTTCTCAACAAATGACTGTGTTCAGCACTCACTACCGGCCCCTCTGAGCTGTGAACTCATTATGCTTTGATTCTTTCTTTTGATTGTTTCCTGCTATTGAATATGTCTATTAAGAGCTTATTGAGAAAGGATGTACAGTATCTTAATTCTGGCATGTTTGAAAATGCCTTTCTACTGAATGAGAACATTTGCTTCTGTGCTTGATAAGTGTTTTGCTTTTTGGTTATGGCATGTGTCCTAGATGATGTTGGATTCTTCTTTTTGAAGTTTAACCCCTTCCTCCCACCAATAGGCCTTTACTATGACTGTTTTCTGTTTAAAATATGTCTGGGACAAATTAAACATTCTAAATTTTACTTTTCTTTTTAAAGTAGATGATGGAGACCACTATGAAGCAGCCCCAAGCAGGACTTAAATTAACCAATTGGCTTTTTATGTTTACTTGTGAATCTGCCCAAAGCTGAGGCCACTTGTCTGGAAGTGGGAAATAAACTCAAAGTAAGTGAACCTCCATGAGTCACTAATCTCTACTAAACCCGTAATGGTGGATAAAGCCAGAAATCCTGAAAGGATAAGACAAGATCACAGCCAGGGACACCTGGATCTAATCTCAACTAGATGAAGACTATACCCTCAGGCATCTCACTCCTGGGTGGATTAACTTACTCCTTATTAAGGATTAACTCCCTCTCTCTCTTTCTTCCCTCTCTTCCCTCTCTCTCTGTCTTTTGAGACACAGTCTCACTTGCAATTCAGGCTGGCCTCCAATTTGCAGAGATCCTCCTGACTCAGGCTTCTGAGTGCTGGGATTATAGCCATGTGTTAGCATGCCTGGCACATCTCTCATCTTCTATTGCTGACCCTTGGCTTGTATGTTTCTTCATTAAAGTCTGTTCTTAACCCAAGCTGAGTGCCCTTGTGGAACTCTTCCCAAATCTCCTTAGTGTCCCTTGGAGACTTATTCCAGGAATATTCTTCTACCATGCAAATGTCAAAATTCACAGGTGTCCCAGTCTCTTCTATAACATGGTGTGTAGTATTTGCATACAACTTCTCCCCCTGCATATATTAAGTCATCTGTAGAGTACAAGACCTAATGCAAGGTAAACTTTGTGTAAAAAGTTTAGGGAATAATGACGGGGGGAGGTCTGTACACATTTAGTACCAACACAATTTCATTTTGAATATTTTCAACCTGAGGTTAGACAAATCTGTGGAGCTGGAATTTAAGAATATGGAGGGCGACTGTATCTGCATCACCAGAAATTCTATATTAGAAAAATTGAGGAATTTATGCTAAAATCCAATCTTGAATGGACTGGGTAGCAAATTAAACCCAAACCACAGAAGGTAATCTTTCCTCTGAGGGGAGACAACAAACTGTGCGTGGAAGCACGAGAGGCTGGAAGTGCCCTCCGACACCCACACACTAAGTTGTGAGGCCACTCTGTTCGGGGTTTGTAAGAGATGTGAGTTGAGAGGCCTTTTAGGACTGGCAACACGTGGGTGTCCTCTCTTTTCTGACACCCTCAGGAGTAGCTGAGCTCTCGACAAGGCACAAATTAGCCATCCAAGCATGAAACTTAAAAGCCTCCTTTCTCCAGATGTTCTATCCACATTAGGGCTTCAGCCATGCCTCCATCCACCTCACTCCCTCTGCTCCTCCCCGGCAACCTTATAACAAGTCACTACATTTCTGAAGGGTCACTCCTGCCAGCTCTGTTTTCTTCCTTATTGGGGATCTGATGTCCTACTGTTAAAAATGTGGTCAGGGATCCAATCAGTTTTTGTACAACATCCAACTCAGCTCCTGTTTGTTCAAAACCAACTAAGCAAAGTGATACAAATCCACTAAAAACAAATTCAACTGTGTACTTTTTTTGTTCAAAATGAGCCAGTTGTGCAACGGGATTTGGGATGAATTCCATCAGGGCACTCAGCTTGGGTTAAGAACAGGCTTTGAAGGAGAAACATACTTGTAGTTTGTTGCAAATATATATATATATATTCTGTGTAGAGGGGGGCAAGCCAGGTGCCTATTTGTTTTCTTGTACTTAGAATAGTATATGAAGCCCTGGCCAAGTCTTGACCAATCAAGAGTCCATTGATTAAGAGGTTGCCTTCGAGAACATATCCAATTTCAAGTCTCTAGATTATCATGGTTAGGCTTGTGGGATGGGGGACCCTAGGTCTCAGAGTACACTATTTTTTTGGATTAGAAAACCTAGTGACTGCTTCATTTGGAAGAGCCTTTGTTCCTTGTGCTGAGATGCGTCAAGCTAAGCAAGGTAGCAATCAGCAGCTTCCCTGTGGGTATCTTAACTTCTTGAAGTTAGGGAACTCGGTCTCTCCTCTCAACTGCTTCTTCTCCACAATTTAGAAGGGCAGAAAAAGTCTTTATGCCAATTTAAAAACTTTTCTCCAGAACTCAGGGGATTAACATATAAACTCTGTGGAGAGGGAGGTAGGTTTCCTGCTTTCCTCCAAATTGAAGGCAAGATTAATTACGGGATTCACCTGCTCCTGAAACAGGCTGGGTAATGGATCCCGGCTGTGCGCTCCCTGAAGCAGCCCTGGGCCCCCAGTTCTCAGCAGACTCGTTGCTTTGATCAACTCATTCCCTCTCAGCAGGCCCAAACGGTAGCCACAGGACGCAAGTGCTTAGTTTACAATCATGTTAATTTTGCTTTTTGTTTGTCCTTAGCAGTTGGAGATTAATGAGTAAAAAGGGTGTTTAAATTTTTAAACACCTTCTTCTAATCGCTTGGCCACATCATCTCTGGCAGTTTTATTACTTTGATTTTCTGAGTCAATCAGGTATACTGTTTCTTTGTCCAATGTAGGTCACAGTCCTACCAGGAATTGCTGCTGCTGCTCTGGATTTCCAGGAAAGGCTATTGTGAGAATAGTTTAGCACCTTTTAGGAATTTTCTATTTTGCTGCTGAATAAATGGCATCCTTAACATTTTTAAAAAGTTGAACATTTCTGAAACATTTTACAACGGGGGTTGCTATGGCCTTTTTCATAGACATGGAATCAAATTAGCTGGTATCTGTTGGAATGGTAAAAGTTAATTCAGAATTTGAGCTATATTATTATTGTTGTTGCTATTATTTGTGTTGCTGGGGATTGAACCCAAGACTCTGTGCTAAGGTACAACCCAATCCCCCCTCTTTATTTTTTTTTCCGGTACCGGGAATTGAACTCATGACCTCGAGCTTGCCAGGCAGGCGCTGTGCCACTGAGCTAAATCCCCAGCTCCTCCCCCTTTATTTTTTATATTGAAACAGCATCTTGATAAATCATAAAATGCCTAGGCTAGGCTCATACCTGCAATCCACCTGCCTCAGCCTCCCAGAGTGAGGAGATTACAGGTATGAGCTACCACACCCAGCTTTTAAGTAAATTCTGTGTGTGTGTGTGTGTGTGTGTGTGTGTGTGTGTGTGTGTGTGACAGTCTTGCTATGTAGTTCAGAGTGGCCTTGAACTCATTACTATGTAGCCCAGGTTGGCCTTGAACTTGCAGGAATCTTCCTTGCCTTGGCCTGCAGAGTGCTGGGATGACAGGTGTGTGCCACCACACCTGGCAGCTTTGAAGTAAATTGTTTAGAAGCATGAGTTTGTTGCCATTGCAACTCCTATGCTGCCTTCAGCACTGCAGGTGTTTTTCAGTGTGTTCTTCCTGGTTGTACACAAAGCAGTTAGGCCATGGTATATCTCTCTCAGAGTTTTCATGTCCAAGGAATCCTGCTCAGGTCTTTTTTACTTTCTCTTTTTTGTGTGGGGGTGGTGTTCTAAAATTTTATTAGTGTTTAGTACACAGAGTAATTGGTTTCATCGTGGCATTTTCATACATGCATATAACATACTTTGATCACATCCTTCCCTCATTCCGTTGCCCTATTACCCTCCTTCCTCTTCTCATCCCTTTCCTCTTCTCTGATAAACTCTTTTCTCCCCCTTTTTTTGAGACAGAATCTTGCTATGTAGTTCAGGCTGTCCTTGAACTCACTATGTAGCCCAGGCTAATCTTCCTGCCTCAGCCTCTCGAGTGCTGGGATTACAGATGTGCACCACCACACCCAGCTTTTCTACTTTTATGTCATCTTTTACTCCTCTAGTTTGCACATATGAGAGCAAATATTACAATGTTTGTCTTTCTGAGTTGGACTTATTTCTCAGTTGTAATACACTGTAATGGAGAATTTATGTCCAAAATACAAGGGACAATGATAGTTTTGCTTTAGTGTAAACTTTCTGCAATGCAAAATGAGCCAGGTATGGTGACACATGCATAATTCCAGCACTTAGGAGACAGAGGCAGGGGGATCACTGTAGGTTAGAGGCTAACCAGGGCTACAAAGGGAGTTCATGGCCAGCCTGAACTGCACAGTAAGACCTTGACTCAAAAAGAAAAAAGAAAAATGGATCATGCTGCTTTTTGTCTTACTATCTGCTATAGTTTGGATCTTGAATGTTCAGATATTTTGTCTCCATCATCAGCCAACACAATATCCTTTAACATTTCCTATATCTCCGGATGGTGCTCCGACAGGTTTATAAACACCACTGTTTATCGCGAGTTTTTTCCTAGCAGCTCCTTACAGTATGACTTGCTACTTCTTCATTGAGATCCAGGTCTATGTTCCCAATCCTTGAACTAGATTAGGCTTTTATAATTCTGTGCCAAACTGGGGAGTGGAAAATGGTGGAATGAGGCTGTGTGACTTGTAGGTTAGGTCATAAATGGTAGTGCAGCTCTCCCTTCTCAAAGACACATGGCCTTGAAGCCTGAGCTTCTCCGAAATCCAGCTACACTGATGCTGCTGTACTGGAACCACCACACACATGCAGGCATGTGCACACACGCACACATGCATGTATGCACACACACACACACACACACACACGCATGCACACATGGAGAGTCAGAGGGAGATATTTGAGGAGTCCCAGGTGGTCCAGTATCCAGCCAGTAGAGTCTCCTGAGCCCAGAAATTGGGTATGTAAATAATGAAGCCTTTGAGATAAGCCTGCCCCAACAAGCCTGAGTATAACTTCATGAGACACCTTGAGCAGAACTGCCTAGCTAAGCAGCTCTAGACTTCTTGACAAAGAGAAGCCCTTGGAATGTCCTAAGTGATAGAAGTGTCTTTTATTATTCACAATGGCCCCTCTCAGATCACAGCTGAATTTATATTAATGAGGTGAGTTAGGGTGGGACCCTTAGATAGTCTCAGGATGGGGCCAGTTACTGGGAAGTCCGAGTGATGAGAGGATTAGTGTACTGGAACTTTCAGCCCCACCCACCAATCTCAAGGAAGTTGAGAGTCACAAGATCAAGTGATGGAGACCACTATGAGGCAGCCCTAACTAGGACTTAAATTAACCAATTGGCTTTTTATGTTTACTTGTGAATCTGTCCAAAGCCGAGCCGCTTGTCTGGAAGTAGGCAACAGACTCATAGTAAGTGAACCTCTGTGAGTCACTAATCCCCACTAAAACCTGTAATGGTGGATGAAGCCAGAAAGCCTGAAAGGGTAAGTCAAGATCACAGCCAAGGACACCTGGATCCAATCTCAACTAGACAAAGACTAGCCTCAGGCATCTCTCTCCTGGGTGGATTAACTTCATCCTTATTAAGGATTAACTTAATACCTTACTTGGAGAAATCCTTGAGTAATTTCACCCTTCTTGAATACTCCACTCCCTTCTTCTGATAACCAAATAAATGCGGGCCACCAAGAAGGTCTTGGTCTTAGCCCTGAGAAAACTGCAAATTCTGTGAGAAGGTTTTGATCTTCTGGGAGCCCTGAAATCATTCCATTTACATCTTTTTATTTAGCCTTTGCCATATACTCCTTTGGGAGATTGCAGACCTAATCAGCCTGCAATAACTGAGGGATATTATTAACCTGATAATCGAGCTCAATGAAAATTCTTGAACAAGGTTTGATGAGTTTACGGCCTGCTGAAACTGTGGAGCTGCTGTGAGGATTGTGGGCTTGTTACCCGGTAGCCTGCTGCTAAAAGCGTCTCCCCAACTAAACATTACTGGGTTCTGGGTTGTTCACTTTTCCCTCTGGAGTCAGAGTCCAGGATCTTCTCACCTTGAACCTTTGCTCAGTTGAACAAAATGAGCAAAAAGTGGTGACAGAGTTTATTCGAGAAAGCAGAAGTGAAGAGTGGAGGAGAAATTGGCCCTGCAAAGAGTTTGGGCTGAGTAAAGAGAAACAGAAGGTAAAAGCAAGAGGAAGAGAGCACACTGCCTCAGAGAAATGGAGCATGCACTATCGTGGCAAGTTACCATAGCAAGCTCCTCATGGCGTCACTGTGTCCAAATCTGAAGGAAACTGGAGAGAACTTCTACATAAAGTCCTGAGAGGCAGGGCTGTGATCCCATGCCTCAGGCTGACTTCAGGTCTAGGCCATCCTATCGAAAACCTGCTTGAGTTCTGTCGAGAAATCCACAAGCAGGGCTTTGCGAACTGTTCTGAGCATATGTCTGGGATCTTGTAATTAACCAGCCACACCTACTTCCTCAGCCAGTTTTGCTATGTTCTAATCTCTTATCTCAGGCTTAAAGAGGGTATGGAAGTTTAACCCACTCAACACCTGTCCCATCCATCTCATCAACTGGTTGCACCTCTGTATAATTTTAATATTCTTAGCTGGACATGGTGGCTGTAATCTTATCATTCTAGGAGGCTGAGGCAGAAAGATCTCAAATTCCAGGCTAACCTCAGCAATTCAGTGATATAGTGAGACTGTGACTCAAAATTAAAAAAAAAAAATGAAAGGGTTGGGGATGTAGCTCAGTGTGAAGGCCCTGGGTTCACTTCCCAGTAACGTACACATGACGGAAGGGGAGAGAGAGAAAGAGAGAGAGAGAGAGAGAGAGAGAGAGAGAGAGA
>NW_004955424.1:23051643-23053896 GCF_000276665.1 Chinchilla lanigera
AGAGAGAGAAAGAGAGAGAATATGAATTCCTTATAATTGTGAGTTGTCCTACCAAATTAATAGAAGCAAGAAAGAAATTTCAGGAATCTGGTTGTAGCTTTCACACTAAACTATATCCCTAGTCCTTTTAATTTTTTTTTTTTTTTAAAATTTTGAGACAGGGTCTTGCTAAGTCACTGAGCTACACAGGCTATCCTCCTGCCTCAGCTTCCCAGATGGGATTACAGTTGTGTAATACCCTGCCTGCTTCATTAGCCACTATTATGATTTTTTTTTATGATTACTTTTCTTGACCTGATTCTAGGTCATGCAGTTGTCATCTTTTTATTATCAATCTGTACACTTAGGACTTATGCACTGCTCTGTGTATAAGTTATACTGCAATAAAAATTTTAAAAAATCTGATAGCCATATCAGTTACGTGCCTCAGTTTAGCACAGTGACTTATAGAACTTTTTTCAGGCATATTCTAAACACTAGCTTTTCTTTCATTCTGTTCCCACAGCATATTTCACGATTTTATGATTACTGTTGTTTTATGAATCTGTCTATTTAAACTAGAAAGATATTAAAATTGGAGAGCTAATTTAAAAATTACTGTACTATAAAATTAATTGTTTCTTTGTGAGGACAGATGATGAATACATGAGTGGTTTGTTCTTCCTGAATGCTAGTCTTCTAAAGAACAACTTGGTTGGGTGTGGTGGTGCTCACCGGTAAGCACTCAGGAGGTTAAAGCAGGAGCATTGCCACCAGTTTGAGGCCAGCCTGGGCAACATGGTGAGTTCAAGGGCAGCCTGAACTACATAGCAAGACCCTGTTGAAACAAAATGAAACAAAACAAAACACAAAGGAAACAAAACAAAACAATAACCTGAAAGACCTTTTGCAGAGGTGGGAAAGGAGCTTACCTATGAGTAAACAAAGAGATTTAGTTTGGACCCAGCGCCTACCTCAGCATTGTCTCTTTATCTGCCCCATTTAGATTATGATATGGCCCCAAGTCTAGTATCCTACATTAAAGTCTGTTGCTAACACCCCAATGCACAATCTCTTGTTATTGCTAGTAATATTCTTTGTCATGAACTTATTAATTTCATGCTGGGACTACGTGCGGTTCTGCCAGTTACTTAGTGAGAAAACTTGCAGGATGAATGGATATAATAATTACTGAACTCTATTTTTATGTAGGAATAGACTTTTTATTGTTTTTATTTCCTCTCTCACCTCTGTATGACGTGCAACTTTCCTTTTAGGGTAATGCTGAGCTGTTGTGATGACTAGTGTTAAAAGACACTGTTTTTATCTGCGTTAGTTCCAATTTAATTTCCATTTTATAAATTTACCTCAAAATGAATTGATGACTCAAAAACAATCTCTGTTAGGAAATAATCAGTTTCAGGATGGTATTTGTACTCTTAGGTGAACATCAAATAGAATTTTGAGTTTGAAAAATTAGAAACAGTTAATTGCTCTCAAAGCATGACTCTCTTCTGAGGAAAGTACTTTGTAGATTATAATTATTAGTAATATTTTGTTAATGAGAAAGCAAACATAGAAGAAATTAAGTGTTCTGTATAAAATTAGGCTCAGGAATAAGACTCAGGATTTCTATTTCTTGATCAAACCATCTGACTACTGGCAACTTTTAGATCAGCCAAGAATAAAGAACTTGTCCAAATACTCAGAATTAACGTTATGGCTTGTGTCTAGATGTTCCCCCAGAGCCTCATGTGGGCCAGCTACCTTTTCGGAGGCAGCTGGCTCTAGAATATGTGATGCTAGGATTAAGGATGAAATGCTGGGATTGATTCATGGTGTGATGCTAGGATTAAGGGTGCCTCACCCTAGCCTGGCTGTGAGTGCTACTCACCCTAACATGAGAGCTCAAAGGCTTTCTCCCATTTTTTCCTCTATGTTTTATAGTTTAGTATTTTATACAGTGGTATATTAGTACTCACTGTTAATTAGTTCCCAAGACGAATGATGAGAACCTAACAGGACAAGAACCAAACAAATTGTTTTGGATGCCAAGAGTGGTGAGGGAAGAGGCAGTGGACACCAAGAAGTTCAATTTTGAGCCCTGAGTACCAAACAAACCAGAGCTGGGACCAAATTTTCATGTTAAAATAGGTTGACAAGAGTTACAAATTTGATGAGTTTCAAAGCAGTGGAAAAACAAAGATACGACTGTATTTAAGACCACGATGCATTTTGTGTTAGATTTTGTGAAGGTATGAGATTTAGGTTGAA
>NW_004955424.1:23054277-23057653 GCF_000276665.1 Chinchilla lanigera
TTGTATTAGTTTATAGCAAATCTTCCCAATTTTTTATTTTTTAAAGATAGTTTGAGCTATTCCAGGGTCCACACATTTCTATGTACATTTTAGAATAAAATTGACTATGCCTTCAAAAAACCTTTTTAAAGTTCACACAGGAAGTGTGTGAAGCCTATACATAAATTTGGGTGGAACTGACAGTTTTGTCATATTAAGTTCTCTAGTTCATAAACATGGTCACGTCTTTCCATTTATTTAAGTCTTTGATATCTTTCACCAGCTTTTCATAATTTTCAGCATACAGACTCTATCAAGGTTTTGTAAATTTATCCTTAACTATTCAATTTTCTTTGGAGTAATTACATATATAGTATTGTTTTAAATTTTTTATATATTGTCAGCCTACAGAAATGCAATTGATCTTTGTGTGTCAATTTTATATCCTACGACCTCACTGAATTTCTTTCCATGAGTTTTTGGTCGGTTCCTCAGCATTTTGTACATGGATAACTCCAACGTGTGCAAATTGGGGCAGTTTTATTTTTTGCTTCCTGATGGTTACAGCTTGTGCTTAGCTGTCCACCCAAAGCCTGTTGTGGTCATGGGTGGGGTTTTGCAGAGGTGGCTATACCTAGAGTGTGTGACACTGGGATTGATTCATGGGGCAATGCTAGGATCACAGGCACTAGCATTAAGGGCGTGAGCCCTACCCACCCTAAGTAGCCTGAATAAAATGTAAGGGATAGAAAGAGCTGTGACTGCCCCTTGTTGCTTTGCTATCTTTTGCCTGCCATGAGCTGTTTCTCCTCTGTGACTCCACTCTGCCCTGGAGCCGGGCAATTATGGACTGAAACCTCTACAAACTGAGCTAAATAAACCTTTCTTCCTTTAACTTTGGGTGTCAGGTATTTTTGTCTCAGCAACAAGAAAAGTAACTAGCACACTGATCTATGTGGTTTTTCTTTTATTTCTTTTTCTTATGGCACTGATTAAAACTTTCAGTACTATGTTGAATGAAAGTGGTGAGAAGATATCCTATCTCAGAGGGAAGACATTCACTCTTTTGTCATTAAATATGACATTAGATGTAGGGTTCAGTATATGATGTTTATCAAGTTGGGAAGGTTCTGCTATTTCTAATTTGTTATTTTGTTTTCAGTACATACTGACCTTTGTTTTTATGTGTATCCAGTGACTGACATAACAACCAGTGAGAAAGCACTTGTACTGTTGCAGAAAAACCAATACCAAGCCAAATGAAAGACTCTTTGCACCGAGGAGTTAGAAAGCAACTTTTATTATGCTAGCAGACTGGTAGGAATAGGTTCCAAATCACTAGACCACAAAACAGCTTAGAGTTCAGTTTAAATACAGTTTGTAAGCAGGAAGTACAAGGCTGATGGCTAGTTGTTACATGATTGGTTACATGCATTGAGTCATATGTTGTCAAGCAAATAGATTTACTTAAAAGGAATTGTTTATCATAAGGTAGGAATGTTCTGGGAAGGAGAGGAGGGGGTGTGTGCAGAGCAAGCAGAGTTAAATGGGTCCTTGACTGGGCCAGTCTGTCCCAATCATGAAGTGCTTGAAGCAAGCTGGAAACAATATATATTTTTCTAGCTCAGGAAAGACACAAGCTGGACACAGTCAGGTTGGCCCAGTGCACTATCAAAGAGAAGCGGCTGGATTTAGACTTTCAAGGCTGACTGAATTTAGCAGACTAGCTATGTGACAAGCAGCAGGAACACAGTCTTAGGCCGTTAACTGATTTTTAACTTTTGCTATACAATATCAGTAAGTTTGCTATTTTATAACTGTGCCCTTACAGTGCCAAGCCCCAGCTGGGGAGTGGGAATATTGGGGTGTGGGAATATTGGGGTGTGGGAATATGGGGGTGTGGAATTGAGAGTCAGGTGCCAGCAGTGAGGAAGGGACAAAGGTTTAGAATGGAAGAGGAGAGCGAGACTTTCAGAACTCTGTGCCCAGGACTGGGAGTCCCAGATGCCCCCTTGGCCCGTCAGTGTCCTGATCTAGGTCCTTAGCCATAAAGACTGCGTCATCTTTGGTTACCAAGAGGGGACGAGGACCGATGACTGCTCTCGCTCCATGGTACATCTTCCAGTCTCCGGGGACTGCGTTCTGAAGCTCACACCTGATTTTGGGAGGCAGCGTGGATGACGGGGTTGCAGCTGGAGTAGTTCCAGAAGGGCCTTTTTCTGATAGTGCCAAGTCAGCCTCAGAGCTGAGCCAATGCCCAGAGCATGGGCAGCTTGTGCTTCTCCTTCAGGAAGCCCAGGAAGTAAAAGACCAGCACCCAGGAGCAGGCTAGCATCTAGCAGCCGGTAGGGCCATGCGAATTTTTTTTTTTCCCCCGGTACCAGGAATCGAACTCACAACCTAGCGCTTGCCAGGCAGGCGCTGTGCCGCTGAGCTAAACCCCCAACCCTTGTGCGAACTTCTTATCCAACAGCAGTTGCAGGAAGATGCTGTTGGCCCGGCTCAGCTCAGCAGTGCAGGAGCGCAGCATGGTGCCAGAGCGCTTGTGGTTCCGCTGCCTGCGAAGAGGGCTTGATGGAGGGTGTAAGCGTCTGGACCATGGAGGGGTCAGGATCCCCTGAACCAGACTCCAGACTTGAATAGGGCCTTCTTGAGTGCCGCGTAAAGGTGAAAGCTGAGGCGCTCGTGCTTGGCTCAGTCATCTCATACCCGGGATTACAGACGAAAGTCCTGGTGGCTTGGTGCACAGTGGCCGCAGTCCAGGCCTCAGGCTCTGTGATGTAAAAGATGTGCTTCCAGTGGGAGACTGCAGAACGATTTCAAAAGCCGCGGGCAGTTTCCCCCACTGGGATGCTTAGATACCCCCCCCCCCCGCACCCTTTGTGGTTTTTGTTTTTGTTTGTATCGGGAATCGCACTCAGGACCTTCTGCTTGCAGGCAGGCGCTTGCGCCACTGAGCTATATCCCGGCCCCACCAGCACCCTTTGTAAACCTGCAGCTCCCGGGGATCCAGCTGTAGCTAGGCGGCCTGTGCACCTCGGACAGGACCACCTCCACGCCCACCTCTTCTCAGTCAGCTCACGATGATTCAGCCAGGGCCCACCGGGCCGGAGGATTCTTGTTCACGAACATTTCAATGCCACGCTTACCCCAGGGTCCACGACCACCTCTGCAGGGTGGCTCTCCGTCATCTAGGCGGCTTTCTCCCCGGGGGGCCACTGCCAGTGCAGGTCCGAGCCCGAGCCCAGCCTCTGCGGCGCTCTCTCCGGCTTTGCTGCGGGGCCCCAGTCTCTTGCTCCGCCCGAGCGCCTCCAGTTGCAGCTGGGTTTGTTGCAGATCCCAGGGCACAGCCCCGGCCGCACATTCTCCTCCTCCTCTTGGGTCCCGCCCCCGCCCC
>NW_004955424.1:23058868-23071792 GCF_000276665.1 Chinchilla lanigera
GAACTTGCAAAGATCCTCCTGCCAGCTTCTCGAGTGCTGGGCTTACAGGTGTGCGCCACCACGCCTGGCTTCATTTCTTTCAGTATCCATAATTTCCATTGCTCTCAAGATTTATTTTACTCTTGCATTACTTAGAAATGTGTTTTTTTGTTTGTTTGTTTGTTTTGTTTTTTTCTGCTACCGGGAATCAAACTCACGACCTTATGCTTGCCAGGTAGGCACTGTGCCGCTGAACTAAATCCCCAGCCCCTAGAAATGTGTTGTTCAGTTTGTAAGTGTTTAAAGATTTTCTTCTTATCTTTCTGTTACTGATTTACAGTTTGATTTCATTTCAGTGAGAGAACATGCTCTGCATGATATTAAAAGTCTTTTACATTTGGGATTATGATGGCCCAGAATTTGGTTTATCTTGGTGAGTATTCCATGGGTTCCTCACAAAAATGTATACACTATTGTTGGCTATCCTACAGATTAGATGCTGTTGGTTGATTGTACTGTTGAGTTCTGTATCTTTGTTGATTTTTTACTTACATAGTTCTATCAATTGTTGAGAGCAGAGTGCTGAATTTCCCGACTGTAACTGTATATTTGTCTGTTTCTCCTCTCAGCTGTATAGTGTTTGCTTCATGTGTTTTGTGATTTATGTGTTTTATGTCCTTAATTTTTAAAAATCTAATTTGCCAGTTCTCTCGCCTTCCTTCCTGGCATCTCTGTCTCTGTCTCTGTCTCTGTTCTCTGTCTCTCTTTCTCTCTTACTGAGGATTGAACCCACAACCTTCACAATGAGCCACATCCCTAGTCCTTTTTAGTTATTTTCTAAATTTTGAAATAGAGTCTCACTAAGTCACTAAGTAGCCCAGACTGTCCTTGAACTCCTGCCTCAGCCTTCCACAGGGCTGGAATTACAGACATGTGGAAGAAGCTTATCTTTTTCTCCTTTACTTGAACACCATTTTTGAGGTAGAGTCTCATTATGAAGTTCAAGCTGGCTTGAATTCACTGTGTAGCCCAGGCTGGCCTCAAACTCATGGTGATTCTCCTGCCTCAGCCTTCTGAGTACTGGGGTTATAGGAATGCACACTGTGCCTGGTTTATTTGAACATTTTATTTTTTTAATTAAAATTTTTTTCGAGACATGGTCTTGCTACATAGTTCAGGCTAGCCTCAAACTTATTATGGCTGGTCTTGAACTCATGGTGATCCTCCTCCTTCAGCTTCCCAGCACTATTACTATTGTACGCCACAACATCCAGCTCTTTGAACATTTTAAAAATTTCTTCTTGGTTCACTTATAAGTGCTTGGGGGATATATTGTTTTGTATAGTTTTCTTAGGGTTTGCTTTAGGCATTCTAATATACATAACAATAATAATATAGTAGTATTGATGTATTTATCTTTTTGTGACAGCAACCGACTGTTATAAACATAGATCTACTCATGGACTGAAGATTTGAGTGCTTACTGAAGTGTTTTACTGAAGTACTCCCATAATCTGAAGCTTTGTGCAGATCTTAAAAGAATGCCTTCTGAGTATTTTTCTGAAAGAAATACAAGATTCTTGGTTACTTTTCTTTCACTGCTGAGACAAATTCCCAACACCCAAATTTAAGGAGGGAAAGATTTATTCAGCTCACAGTTTGTGGAGCTTTCAGTGCATACTTGGCTGGCTCCAAAGCAGAGTGGCACATGGCAGAGGGCAACAGTTCATGGTGGTGGGAGACAGCAAAAGTAACCAGAGCAAAAGGGGAAGAGTGGCCCAGAGCAAGGCACTTTCCCTCCCTTACATTGTATGCAAGCTACCCACCCCAGGGCGGGTGCAGCACTCACACCCGTAATCCCAGCACTGGACCATGGATGGGTCATAAACTCTAGAAGCCCGCCCCGTGACTGCATGAGGCTTTGCAGGGACATCCAGACACAAACCATAACAATATCCCTCCTTACGTTTCTTGCTTCTCACATTTTAGGATTCATTTGTTATTTTATACAATCATCTGAAAAAATTTTTGCAATTTTTACTCAGGATTGAGGCAAGGGAAGAATATAACTGGTTTTCACAGTAATCAGATAGTATCTGAATGTCCATGTGTGTCTCAGTTGTAACTGCCTGTATGTCATTTTCAGGATTTTTCCTGAAATAATAGAAGCATCTACTTGAATTTTTTACAATTTTAATTTATTTTATTTATTTATTTTTTTGAGACAGAGTCTTGCTGTGCAGTTCAGGCTGGCCTTGAACTCACTTTGCAGCCCATCCTCTTGTCTTATCCTCGCAAGTGCTGGGGTTACAGGCCTGCGCCACCACACCTGGCTGTTAAATTTTATGTTAAAGAGCAAAAAACACACAAAATTTCAAAACAAGATAATAGGAGGGTAACAATAGTTAATACATTGCATATTGTTATATTTAATTAGTTACTCAGAGTACACAATATAGACAGCGATACTTTAATTTACAAAGCAAATCAATTTAGTTATTCCTTCATCAGTTCCAGCAAATAAAGCACTTTTTCAGGAAGCACCTGTTGACCTGCTACAAAGCCTATCTACTTTGGCATTATTTTCAGTGAAGCACATTATTAGGCTTTTCTTTTGTTTGGGTGACTTTAAACAGGAAAGAGCTACTATTCCCTCTTATTTGAGCGTCTTTCATAGTAAGTAAGAGATCAGAGAACTTCCAAACCTCTGACACATCCCATGGCTAGGGGGAGCTAAAGAAGGAAGCAAAAGGCTTGCCTCTTGCAACCCACAGCCAGTGGCCCTGTTACACTTCCCTATGCTTTTATTACCTTTGCGAACATAACGGTGGAGGAGGTGGACGAAACATTGACTGCTTGTGATTCCTAACTTGTTTTTAGCCTTCTTCCTGCTTGTTCTATGCAATGGCAATTGCGTAACCCTGAGCTGGCTTTCCATTCTGTCTCTGTTTCTTCAGTAAAATTCACTGCGCTATTGCTTTAGGGAGATTCAGAGACCTCTGAAGAACCAACGAAAGCATCCGATTTAGTCCTTGTTCCACAAAGCTGTCAAACTGAAAGATGTCGAATCTTTTTGATGTGCTCAAAATGTCCACACATGCAACATTGAAGCAACACATCCAATTTAAGCACTACCTTTGTTGTGCATGGCCAGTAAGATCCCAAGAAAGATTTCCCAATATCCCATGTTCTTTTTTTAAAAATTTATTTTAAAAATAAAAGAAGGAAAACATATTAACAAACAGACATCCATTTACAAAATAGCATAAGAACAATACAAGCAATACTGAATTACAGACAAAGTGGTAGGAAATTAACAGTGGTTATTGTATTACGTATTTAAATCTTCAAAGTGATTTCTCAGGAAAACAATAGAGACATGCAAGATTGATCAAATAATTAATCATTAACTGTTCCTTTCAGTAAAACAATAGAAGTCAGTAGTACAACTATGTTAGCTATCCTGTATATACATACACACATAATTTCCCCTTCTTTCTTTTCTCTTATCCCTCATTGCAGTTGCTCTTTACTTTTGAGCAGTTCCCTTTCATTTCACAATGTCTATCATACCTCCTAATTTTTATTCACTCTTTCAGGTCTTACACTAGTGACACAATATGTTGCTTACACACGGAGGTCTGGTTTATTTCACTTATGAGTATGGTCTTTAGTTGTGACCACTTAAGAAAGATAAACCTCGAGTTTATCTTTCTTTGTAGCTGAGTAATATTCCATTATATGCAAATACCACAATTTTTTTATCCAGTCCTCAATGGATGGACATTTGAGTTGCTTCCACACTTTAACAATTGCAAATTGTGCTGCTACAAACGTGGGTGCACATATATTACTGTGATGTGATGTTTTCAGATCTTCTGGAAAAATACGGAGAAGGGGAATAGCTGGGTTGAATGGGACCTCTAGACTTAGTTTGCTGAGGAATCTCCAAACTGATTTACACAGTGGCTTAAACAGTCTGCATTCCCACCAGCAAGTGGAGAAGGGTTCCTATTTCTCCACAGCCTCACCAGCATTTGTTATTGGTTGATTTCTTAATGATAGCCATTCTTACTGGGGTAAGATAGAATCTCAATGTTGTTTTAATTTGCATTTCTCGAATGACTAATGATGTTGAACATTTTCTCATGTATTGATTTGCCATTTGTATTTCTTTATCTGAGAAGTGTGCATTCATCTCAGCTGCCCATTTTTGGATTGGGTCTTTGAATTTGGAGGGGGCTGATGTTTTTTAATTCTTTATATGTTCTAGATAGAAGACCTTTGTCTGAAGGATAGTCAGCTAAATTTTTTCCCAATTTGTGGGTTTTCTTTTTACTCTGTTGGTGATTTCTTTAGATGTGCAGAAACTTTTCAGTAGGATGAAATCCCAGTTTATCCCATGTTCTTTACAGAGCTTTATTCCTAGGACTCAGCTTGGAAATCATAAAAGATTTCTTTTTTCATTTTACCTATGAAAAATGATAGAAGTTTGATGAATTAATATGTTTTGGTTATTTATTTTTCTTGAAGACTTTCCCCCTTTTAAAGTGCTTGTTATATACTTTATAATGAATTAAGCATTGGTTATCATGGATGTTGTGGTGCTTGATATGGGAATAAAATTTCTTTTTTCAGGCAGGATCTCACTGTGCAGTCCAGGCTGGCCTCAAACTCCTCCTGATCCTCCTGCCTCAGCCTTCCGTGTCCTGGAATTGTAGGTGTGTGCCACCCTGCCCAGCATGAAAATTTTAAGAGCAAATTTGACATTATACTGTTCATAGTCACCAGACATTATGAATACCCAAGTAAATGTTCTTTCTTTTAAAAGCCTCATGGCCAAAATGGAACTAGCTAATTAAAACTTTAATACAATTCTTACAGATTATTGTGTGTTATGAATGCAGGACAGTTCATTAAGTACTTCTCAAATGTTAGGATTATAATATGTGAGCCAGGCATGGTCGTGCATGCCTGTAATCCCAGCACTTGGGAGGCTGAGCCAGGAGGATCGCTGCAAGTTCAAGACCAGCCTAAGCTACAAAGAGAACTCAAGGCCAACCCGAATGGCATAGGGAGACCCTGTCTCAAAAAGACCAAAAAAAAAAAAAAAATTATAATATGTGGGCCAGTTCACCAAGTGCTTCTATAAATGTTAGAATTATATTATTATAATATTAGAATTATGGGGTTAATAATATCCCTTAGTTATTGCAGGCTGATCAGGTCTGCAATCTCCTGAATGACTGTATGGTGAAGGCTAAATAAAAAGAGGCAATGGAATGATTTCAGGGCTCTAAGAGGATCAAATCCCTCTCACAAAATTCAAGATTCTCTCAGGGTGAAGACCAAGACCTTCTCTGGGTTGCCCATATTATTTGGTTATCAGAAGAAAGAAGGGGAGGACTCAAGGAGGGCAGAACCACTCAAGGACTTCTCTAAGTAAGGTATTAAGTCAATCCACTGAAGAATGAGATGCCTGAGGCTATAGTCTTTACCTAGTTGAGATCTGATTCAGATGTCCTTGGCTGTGATCTTGTCTTATCCTTTGAGGCTTTCTGGATTCATCCACTACTACAGGCTTTAGTAGTGATTAGTGACTCACTGAGGTTCATTTATTATGAGTCTGCCATTCCCAGATAACAAGCCTAGGCCTTGGACAGATTCAGAAGTGAACATGAAAGGCCAATTGATTAAGTCCTGCTTAGGTCTGCTTCTTTGTGGTCTCCATCAAGAATTACTTGTATTCTGTTTTGTTGTTTTTTTTTTTTGGTTTTTCTCCGGTACCGGGAACCGAACTCACGACCTTGCGCTTGCCAGGCAGGCGCTTTTGCCACTGAGCTAAATCCCCAGCCCCTTGTATTCTGTATTATATTATTATTTAAAGTTTTGTAAATGTATTGGCTCAAAAGAATATAACAGTCTTCATAAAATTTTCTAGCTATTGCCTTCTTTCTAAATTTTCATACTAGCTGCCAATCTATTTCCTTATTTAGTTATCACTTTGGAAGATTTTGTTTGTTTTGTTTTGTTTTGCTTTGATATCTAGAATCGAACTCAGGACCTCACGCTTTCCAGGCAGATGCTATGCCACTGAGCTATCTCTCTGGGCCTATTATTTTGTTCTTGAGACAAGATCTCACTATGTAGTCTCAGCTGGTTTTGGACTTACTATAATCCCAAACTGGCCTTAAATTCACAGTGATCTTCCTGCCTCAGCCTCCTGAGTGCTGGGATTACAGGCATGTGTCATCATGCCTGGCTGACAATTTGAAGATTTTTTTTTTTTAAAGCAATGCTTGCAATACACAATGAATATGTTCATCAAGGGGAGTTGGTGCATATACACATGGCATCTTAGTCTTTTTTGCTTTCTCTTCTCCTCCTCTCCCTTCCTCCTCTCTCAATCCCTGGGTCCCTGTTTCATTTGATAGCACTGCTTAGTTCACTGTCCCACGTGCAGACCATCTGTGGAAATACCCGCATAGACACACCCAGAAATGTGCTTTATTAATTTCCTAGGTATCTTTCAATGTAATCAAGTTGACAGTCAAGATTAGCTATCACATACACCAACCAAATCATTCCTTCTTTATAGAATTGTTGCTGATTAGATAGGCTAGTGATCTATGTTTACACAAGATTGCTGGTAACTCAGTTCAGCTATGTCAGAAATAATGTTAAAGCAGGCACCTGGCCAGTCGAGTAGCAGATTTTGATTGAATTTTGAGGCTGAACACAAACTTCCGTATATGCCTAATAGCAATATATTGTGTATACTATAAAACATATAAAATTTAAACAAATTAAAGCATGAGATATAAGTTGTAACATTTTGTCCTGTTTTCTAATGAAGTTTCTTGTGTATATACCCTGGTGTGTGTTACCCACCCCCCATGCACAAATACTCACCTTAGGGATTGGCTATAAGATAAAGTTCAAATTGCCTTAACTTGGTATTATGGCTTGTGTCTGGATGTCCCTGCAAAGGCTCAAGTGCTCATAGGTGGGGCTTTTCAGAGCTGGCTTGATCTAGAGTGTGTGACACTGGGATTAAGGGTATGTGGTACTAAATTAGTCCACTGATTTGAATTAGCATAGTTCTGGGTGTGGATAATGGGGAGGCCCAGCCTGGGTATGGGTGGTACCACCCAAAATGAAATTCTCTTTTCATTCATGGGATGACAGGAGAAAGGGAGCCTTGCTGCTTATGGCTTACTGCTGCTGCCTTCTTCCTATCACACCGTGAACTGTTTCTCTTTTGTGATGCCCCGTGCTGTGTCACCCTGCCTCAGAGCCAGTTGACTAGACTGAAACCTCTGCTAATTGTGAGCTGAAATAAACCTTCCTCCTTTAACTTTGGGTGTCAGGGTATTTTGTCCCAGCAACAAGAAAAATAACCAAATCAGATTTTGGTTCCAGAGAAGTGGGATTGTTGCTGTGATGCTACCTAGCCATGCGATGCGGAGGCTTTTAGAACTGGCTTGTGGAAAGATTTTTGGAAAGGTTTAGAATTGCTAGCTAAAGAGGCAGTTCTGAAATGTTGTAAGTCAAACTTGATGGGAGATTCTGGTCAGAGTTCAAAAGACCCTAATGCTGATAAAAATGCCATTGGTAAAGACCAGGCTCAGGAGGTTTCTGCTTGGAAGGACTGCACTGGCTGTTAGACTCCAGGCCATTTGTGTTATGCTTTGGCAGAAAATTTGTCTGCAATTTTCTTTTGTCCAGAGATTTGTCCAAGACTGAGATTAAGGGGAACAGACTAATCAACTTGGCAGAAGAAATTTCAAGGCAGTCTAATGCTGAGGTGGTGTTATGGGTGTAGTTGGGGCTTTTAGTGAGATCTGTGTTGAAAATCAAGAGCAAAGAGCCCATCAGAATGACTTAAAACATTTTGAGTATGGCCAGAAAGGAAGCTTTGGTAAAGTTGCAGACTACAAAGATGGAACACAGGAGAATCTGGTTGCTGAAAAGGAACAGGGCAATAGAAAAGATGGCCTGAGGGCATCAAAAGAACCAGCGGGACTCTTCCTTTTGCAGCCTCAAAATTTCAATGGTGAAAGACTTTGCTTTGGGAAAAGATTCCCCAGAGCACTAGGTTCTAGAATGGCAGTGGTCTAGGGAATTTGTTCCTTGGGATTGGCTTCATCATGCCCGGCAATCCAGGCAAGCCTGGCTCTGCTCCACTTGGCAGCAGACTTTGGCATCATTCACATGGTGTTGGTTTCAGGTTCATATAGAATGCAAGAGTTGTGGGATCATTAAGGCTTCCATCCAGATTTCAGAAGAAGGCCTTGGAGGCCAGGCAGTGTGTCCCCGAGAGGGTAGTGTGTGAAGCTGTGAGTGTGAAGCCAAATGTGCAGTGGAGACACCAGAAGGTTGGAGAAGCCAGGAATGTGTATTATCTGAAGAAAGCTGCAAGGAGTGAGTAAAGTCAGCTTAGGAGAGAAACCATGGGAGCCCCAACCATCAGCAGTATCATAGGTGTGGAGCCACCCAAGCTCTTTGGAGTTCATATCTTACCATAGGTTGTACCAGATGCAGTACATGGAATTATGGACTTTAATGTTTGCCCTGCTGGATTTTGGATTTACTTTGGTCCTACTCCTTTGCATCCCCCTATTTAGAATGGGGATGTTTATCTTGTGCCATTGTATGTTGGAAGTGTTTAACTTTCTTTATATTTATACAGGGGCTTGAAGCTAAGAGTTTGCCTTAAATCTCAGAGGAGAATTTGGGTATGGAATTTTCAGCAATGCTGAAACTGTTAGGGACTTCAGCAACTCAGAGACGGACTAGCTGCCTTTTATATAAAGGGATGCTCATGAATCTTTTGGATCCAGGGCTGGAATGTTATGGCAGTATCTAAATGTCCCCCGAAAGCTTCATGTAGTGATACATGGTTGGATGTAGGGTGTGGGATACTGGGATTAAGGGTGTGTGATACTAAATTAGTCCACTGATTGAAGTTAGCATAGTTCTGGGTGTAGATAATAGGAAGGCCCACCTTGTGTGTGGGTGGCACCACCCAGAAGGCTTGTAGCCTGGATGGGATAAAAGGAGAAAGGGAGGTTGGCTGTTTGCTGCGTGTGACAGCAAGGAGTCACATATACGAGGCCACAGAAATTGGAGGTTTGGATCCACACAGAGAAGAGCCACACAATGATTTTAAAAAGATAGTAGTAAGTTTATTACAAAAGTATAGCAGATATAAGCATAATAAACAATATATTACCACACAAAGGAGGGGGCAGCACCAAAGATAAAGGGGAATCCTTTGAAGAAGGATCTTTAAAAGAGAATGTTGCACCACACCCAGTTTTCTCAAGTCCTTAAGTACTGTATTCAGACAAAAGAGATTTGGTGCCAACAGGTCTGTGTGCTAGAAGCGTCATTCCTGGGCTTGGCTAGGCTCTGGGAGTGATCAGTCCTTCAGATGTTAACAGTTACCTCCATACGCTCCTTTTCTGGCAGGTAGCCAGCCTCCCTGCAGAAAAGCACAGAGCCAAGGTCACTTCAGCAAACACACACATTCCAGATGACTCTCATCACTTTAATCCTTTCTCTGACATGTTGCTCCCTTCTGCCTTCCACATCATGAAGTTTTTCCTCTATGATTCCCCTCATATCACCCTGTCTCAGACTCACCTGATTATGGACTAAAACCTCTACTAACTGGGCTGAAATAAACCTTTCCTTTAACTTTGGGTGTCAGGGTACTTTGTCTCAGCAACAAGAAAAGTGACTAAGACACTTGCTGTAACAGAGTCTTCATGATCTGGTTGCTGTTTTATCTGTCATCTTTCTTTGGCTTTATACTCCAAGATTGAATGGCTTATATTCTCCTACATGTTGGGCTGTGTCTTGCCTTGGTAACTTTCTTCACTCTGTACCTTGTGCCTAGCATACCATTTTCTGTCTTTACCTGGCTGATTCCATTTACCCTGCTGTCTGCTCTCAGAGGTCACACTATTCAGGAAGTTCCTTGACAACCCATTTTTTCTCCTTTGAGGCTATGCTAGGTATTTTTCCTCTTGGTTCCCAAACTTCTAGCGTGTAGTTCTTCTATTCTAACATTTCTTAATTATATCTTAATTGTTAAGCAGCATCATGTACTGATTTAGCTTATGTTTCTGCCACCCTGGAGGATTGGGGTAGAAATAGAGATGAAGTTGGGTTATAGAAAAATAAAAAAAAAGATTGTATTTTCTTCATATTTGAAGGTTTTTAGACTGAGGTTTGAACCTATTACTCTTGCCATCTTTGGTCCTTGGTATAGGGAGCCAAATTTTAACCAAAGGTTGGATTCAAAGATGAAGAAGTTGAGCAGATCATATATATTCACCAGGTAGAGTGATAGGATAGATGCCAAATGAAGAATTTGAGGAGAGTTTGTGGTATGAAGAATCTGTGGTACTGGGGATTAAACCCAGGGTTTGCAATAAGTTACATTCGCTTTAAACTTTTTTGTTCTCTTTTCTCCTTCTTGTGTTCCTCCTTCTCCTCCTCCTTTTTCTTTTTCTTCTTTCTCCTCCTCCTCTTTCTTCTTCTTCCCCGTCCTCCTTTTCTTCTTCCTCTTCTCTCTCTCCCTCTCTCTCTCTGTTTTATTTTTTTTTTGAAACAAGGTCACACTATATAGTCCAGGCTGACCCTGAACTCACTATGTAGCCCAGGCTGACCTCGAACTCATAGTGATCCTCTTGCCTCAGCCTGTTGAGTGCTGGGATTGCAGGCGTGTCACCCTGTGTAATGGTTCATTGATCATGTCATATTAAGACGTTTAGTTAACAGAAGTTTACCTAAATTGGCTCAGCAATTCTACACCTTAGTGTGTAGAAGACCCACCCTAGGGTGGCTCCTTGCTTGGATGATATAAAGGGGAAGTATGGAAGGACAGATCTACTTCTGTTCTCTGGAGAAGTTCCATTCTTCTCTTGCAGCATGGACATCATTTCCTGGCTTCCAGTGCAGACTCTTTGGCTGCTGGTGTAGACTCTTTGGCCTTCTGTTGTATACTCTTTAGCCTTCTGTCACAGACCCATTGGCTCCTGATATGGACTTGCATGTGACACTGCAGTGAGCTGCAGACCTTGGGCTCAATCCTTTGGTATCCAGTGTGCAGACACCCTCTGCACTCTTCCATATCCGTCTCTGTGGCTAACCATTGTAGCCACTCTTGTAATTTCTTATACATTTGCATATCTTGTGTTATATCTGTTTTTCCAATGAAACACTGACTGATACTCTATGCCTGGCTTTTTAATTTATATTTTTAAAATTTTTTTTTAAATGTTGAGACCATGCTTACTAAGTTTCTAAGTTGCAACTTCTGCCTCAGCTCCTGGAGTGCTGAGTTTACAGGCTTAAGGAGCGTTCCATAGAGGTCCTTTATGCAGGTGTCAGCAGTCTGTAGGTACTGTGAAGGACTGGGCATCAGCTGGGGCTTGTCACTGCATGTTCTTTAGCCTTCCTAGGCCTGCAGGGGCCATAGGAGGCCCTGGTTACAAGAACCCTGAGGCAGAGAAAGTTGTGCGGACAAGGTAACCTGAGAGAGCAGAGACTTTGAAGGGACCTTGCAGAGAAACAAACACCCTAACCTTTTTTTTCTTCTGAAAAACAAAAGAAGGAAAACATATTAACAGACAGACATCCATTTACAAAACAGCATAAGAACAATACAAACAAAACAGAGTTACAGACAAAGTTGTAGGAAATTAACCATGGTTGTTGTATTACTTATTGATGTCTTCAAAGTGGTTTCTCAGGAAAACAAATAGAGACATACAAGATTGATCAAACAAGTAATCATTAACTGTTCCTTTCTGTAGAGCAAAAGAAGACAGTAGTACAACTATGTTAGCTATCCTGTATATACATACTTACATAATTTCTCCTTCTTTCACTTCTCTTTCCCCACACCCCAGTTGCCCTTTACTTTTGAGCATTTTCCTTTTGTTTCACAATGTCTATTGTATCTCCTAGTTTTTATTCACTCTTTCAGGTCTTACACTAGTGAGACAATACGATACTTACACATGCAGGCCTGATTTATTTCACTTATGAGTATGGTCTCTAGTTGTGACCATTTACCTGTAAAAACCTTGAGTTTATCTTTTGTAGCTGAGTAATATTCCATTCCCAAATGTCCATCTACTGAGGACTGGATACAAAAATTCCACAATTTTTTTTATCCAATCCTCAGTGGATGAACATTTGGGTTGCTTCCACAATGTAGCAATTACAAATTGTGCTTCTATGAACATGGGTGCACATATATCACTGTGATATGATGTTTTCAGATCTTCTGAGAAAATACCCAGAAGGGGAATAGCTGGGTTGAATGGGACCTCCAAACTTAGTTTGCTGAGGAATCTCCAAACTGATTTCCACAGTGGCTTCACCAGTTTGCATTCCCACCAACAGTGGAGAAGAGTTCCTATTTCTCCAAAGCCTCGCCAGCATTTGTTATTGGTTGATTTCTTAATACCAGCCATTCTTACGGGGGTGAGATGAAATCTCAATGTTGTTTTAATTTGCATTTCTCGAATGACTAATGATGTTGAACACTTTCTTATGTGTTTATTTGCCATTTGTATTTCTTTATCTGAGAAGTGTGCATTCATCTCAGCTGCCCATTTTTGGCTTGGGTCTTTGAATTTGGAGGGGGCTGATGTTTTTTAATTCTTTATATGTTCTAGATAGAAGTCCTTTGCCTGAGAGACAGTGAGCTAAATTTTTTCCCAATTTGTGGGTTTTCTTTTTACTCTGATTGTGATTTCTTTAGATGTGCAGAAACTTTTCTGTAGGATGAGATCCCAGTTGTTGATTCTTTAAAGTATTTCATGGGCAGTTTGGTTTTTGTTCATGAACTCTCTACCTACCCCTATGTCTTCAAGGTTTTTACCTACTTTCTCTTCCAGTAGATTTAGTGTTTCTGTTTTAATA
>NW_004955424.1:23071987-23077845 GCF_000276665.1 Chinchilla lanigera
CCCCTTTATCAAAGATTAAGTGGCTGAGTGCAAACACCCTAACCTTGCCCTCCTTCCTCCATCTCCTGCCAGTGGTGTCCATCGTTGGCTGAACCCAGCTGGAACCCAGAGGACAGAGTGGCCTGTTGATGCTGTGCTGGGTCAGAGCATGGTGGGTAGGTGGGAAGAGGACCAGGAGGGCCCAGATGCTTCCAGCAGGACAGAGAGCCTAAAGTACCCTTGAAAACCCCAAAAATCCACCCAGCCTCTCCTCTACTTAGTTTTGAGGTTTCCCGTATGAAATTTTTAAACAAGTGATTTATCATAAAGTGTTAAAAATGCTAAAGGTCTTTTCTTTAATTCTCTTACATCTGGGAGGGATGCTCTCTCTCAGCTATTGAGTGATAGTTGATTGACTGAAGTGGTGGGGAATTCTATAATGCAGATGATTAGCAAAGTATCAGACATCACTCAATCAAGAGCCTTAGGAGGCCAGGCAGGTGGACGCAGCTGCAGCCAGCTGCTGGGTGATCTCTGACTCACTCTCGTAGTGCTGTTCCCTTTCATCAGCCTTTAGTGACTAGTGATGGGTAACCACGCTTTGCTAATGTTTCTGGTTGTAGGGCAGGATTAACACAAAGCAAGCTCTTCCATGCACTTCAGAAAGACCAGTTTTCTCAGTAACCATGGCAAAGGCTAGGAGAACTGGAGGCCACCACACACACACACACCATTCTAAATACCCTATCAGAATTAGCTCCTTCAATCCTCTCTGATCCCTACAGGATAGGTGTTATTATGATCACTATTTTACAGATGAGAAGGTGAGGGATGCAGAGCTGAAAGGGGAACCGTATCTGCCACATTTCTAGAGCAGGGTGTTCTGGACAGTACTATGTGGCTTGGAAAGGGGGTTATTTATTAATTTAAAGACTTATTTGAATATAAACTGGTTTAAAAATTATTTGAGGTGTCTAGAATATTTCACATTTAAAACACAATATTATAAATTATATCATCAAGAAAATTGTAAATCTAGAAGGTAACAAAGCTTATCCTTAAAGGGGCTGGATGTTTGAGAGGCAACAACTATGGCTGCATTAACCTCCTGAAGCAGGTAGGCATAGTTAACCACCCTTTGTCTGGATGAAGGGTGATCCTCTTAGGGCCTGACGGTTTCTAGGCATTGCATGTGCGCCGTACATTCCAGGCATATTTCCTTGGAACAGACAATGGTGGGGGGAGCTAGCCTTTGTGGAATGTTCTCCCTCTCCAGCTACCTTAACCTACCACCTACAGCTCCTCTGTTTTGGACAACTCACAAGACTTTTTTTTTTTTTTTTTTTTTTTTTACAAGTCTTCTGACTTAACTCATTATTTAAACACATCCAAGGTACATCAAGCCAGTATTTGAAAAAGTCCTAGTACTGTGTGGAATCAGAATGGTGACAAAGAGCATTTTGTTTTGTTTGTGATCTTAGAGGAAAAGCATCCATTCTTTCACCATGAAGGTCAATGTTAGCTATAAGTTTACAGATGACTTTGCAAAGTTGAGGAAATTCCCCTCTATTCTTCCTTGTATTGTAAATGAGCATTGAATTTTTTTCAAATGATTTTTCTGCATTGTTAATATGATCATGTGATTTTCCTTCTTCAGCTTTTTGGTATGGTGGCCTGCTTTTTGGTACATAGACTGCTTTTAAAATGTTGAACTATCTTTGCATAGCTGAAATAAATCCTGCTTGGTCTTGGCATACAATTCTTCCCACACATCGTCAGATCAGTGTCTTGTATTCATATCAAGGTAACATTAACTCCATAAAATAATTAAGAAATGTTCTGTTTTGAGGAAGAGATTATGTAGAATTAATGTTATGTTTTGACTTGTTCAGTGCAATTTCCCAATAAAATCATTTGTGACTGAATTTTTTTTGGGAATTTGAAAGTTGTGAATTCAAATTTTTTTCTTTCTTTTTGGTACTGGGGCTTGAACACCAAGCCTTTGCCTGAGCTACACTCTCATTCCTCTTCTAATTTTATTTTTTATTTTGAGACAGGGTCTTGCTAAGTTACTAAGTAGCTCTGGCTGAGGTTGAACTTGTGGTTTTTCTGCAGCAGCCTTCCAGAGTGCTGGGATTACAGACATACACCATCATGCCCTGCTTCAATTCAATTAATAGTTTTAGGGATATCCAAATTACATATTTTAGAAAAAAAGTGGTAGAGTAGCAATCAGCAGCAAAATACAGTGTCTTTGGTATCTGGAACCAAGACACCTGGAAAACAACAACTTAGTGAAGAGGAAAAAAAAAAGAAGTAGATCTCTGGGAATTGGGAGGGAGCTAATGGGAAAATTAGAAACTACAGAGAATCTGGAGAAACAGAGCACAGCACAGAGAAAAGGATGAAGCAGCTGGGAAAGCTCAGCCTGGCTCCCAGGGAGGGGAACCTGTCTCTGCAGACACATCAGCCCCAGGCTTGGCATCTCCAGGGCCAGTGGCGTTAACCCAAGGAAAGCCCATGACTATTTTATTTGTTTATTTTAAATATTTTTTATTTTATGAAAAAATAAAAAAAATTTCATAACAAAGTAATGAGAGTAACAATAGTTAATACACCATGTATCATAATCTTAAAAGTACTTGAAGTATAAAACAGACCAAAAGCACAAAACTGTCTTTTCAATGAACTAGCAGCATAAATGAAACAAATTAGCACATATATTAAAGAAGTTTTGAAACAATGAAATAGGTAATTTGGCAAATAATTTAAACTTTTCCCTACTTCTTATTTAATCTATATTTTATTTTGCTTATTTGTATATATGTATTTTTTGAGTGAGAGAGAAAAAGAGAGAGAAAATTTCACCTATAAGAGAAACCATGCAACATTTAAGTTTGTGTGATTGACTTATTTCAACTAACATTATATCCTCAAGTGTGTACAAATGCCTAAAGTTTATCTTTCTTTATGGCAGAGTCTACTCCATTGTGTGTATGTGTACATACCACATTTTCCTTATCTGTTCATCTGTTGGTGGACATATATGCTGTTTTTAAGATCTAACTATTATAAATTGTATCACTGCTGACCATGGGGGCACATGCCTGTAATTCTAGCACTTGGGAGGCTAAGACAGAAGGATCACCAGGAGTTCAAAACCAGCCTGGACTACATAGTGAGTTCAAGAACAGCCAGAACTACATAGTGAGACCCTGTGTCAAAAAAATTGTGCCAATATAAACATGGATATGCATGTATCCCTGTAATATGATTTTTTCTCCCCATAATATGATTTTAAGTCTTTTGGTAAGATACCCAGAAGAGGAATAGCTGGGTCAAAGAGAATTTCTATATTTAGTTTTTTTTAGGAATTTCCACACTGATTTCCATAGTGATTGTCCTAGCTTACATTCCCACTAACAATGTAGATAAAAGAGTTCCTTTTTCCCCACATCCTTACCAGCATTTGTTATTATTAGATTTTCTGATAATTGCCGTTCTTTCTTGTCATAACATGGTATCTCATTGTAGTTTTCATTTGCATTTCTTTAATGGCTAGTGATGCTGAACATTTTAAAAAATGTACTTACTGGCCATTTGTACTTTTTCTGAGAAGTGTTGATTCATGTCACTTGCCCATTTTTGACTGGATATTTTATTTTAAAGAGTCTAATACTTTTGAGTTTTTTGTGTATTCTAGATGTTAGTCCTGTGTCTGAGAAATAGCTGGCAAGAAGTTTTTCCCATTCTGTAGGTTATCTCTTTACTGTGTTGGTTATTTCCTTTGGTGTGCAGAAGCCTTTTAGTTTGATATCATCCCATTTGTTCATTCTTGGTATTATTTCTTGTGCCATTGGGGTTCTGTTCAGAAGGCCTTTGCCTACCCTATGTGTACACCTATTTTATCTTCCATGAGATGAAATGTTTCTGTTTTAACACTTAGATCTTTGATCTGTTTTGATTTTAGTTTAGTACATGATAAGAGATATGGGTCTAGATTCAATCTTTTGCATGCGAATGTCCAATTGCCCCAGCATTGTTTATTAAAGAGGCTATGTTTTTTAATTTTGTTTTTTAACAAACAATGCAACTTATTAAGAACTTAATGGACAGAAGAGATAGAAGCTTGTGTCAACCAGAAGCAACACAGGATTCCTAGATTTGAAGACAAGAGGTTATCTTTCTTCCAGTGTATGTTTTTGGCCCCATTGTCAAAGATCAAATAGTTGTATGTGCCTGAGGTTGTTTCTGCTTCCTCTATTCTGTTCCTCTGATCCACACGCCTGCTTTTGTGCCAATATGATGCTGTTTTAATCACCATAGCTCTATGGTATAACTTCATATCTGGGACTGTGATTTCACCTGCTTTGCTTTTGTTAGCCAGTATTACTTTTGCTGAGTCTCTTCCGATTTCATATGGATTTTTGTATTATTTTCTCTAGATCTGTGAGAAATGCCATTCATATTTTTATCAGAGTTGCATTAAATCTGTATATGTATCTCTTTTAGAAGTACTGTATAACCATTTTGATTATATTGGTTTTGCCTATTCAGGAACAGGGTATATTTTTCCATTTTCTGATGTCCTTCTTAATTTCCTTTTTCAGAATGAGGTACATTTCATTGTAAAGGTCTTTTACTTTCTTGGTTAGGTTAATTCTTTTTTTAAATTTTTTTTTTATTTTAAAGAGAGTAGTAAATGAGACACAAATAAACAAAAAATAGAACAATAGCAGCATACCGGTATTACAAACATAAACAAACCAAAGCAAGTACATTCAAAGTGATACAGCGCTTCAAGACAAAATAACATGAATTAACAGTGGTTGTTATATTACATATTGGTATCCACAACTACGTTGCTCAGCTTACCAGATGTAAGAATGGAAGATAGTTCAAACCATTAAAGAGAATAAGAAAATAATTATTAGAAAAACATTAGAGATAATACAGAGTTTCACTAGACAAGATGGTAGGATTCACCATGGTAATTCCATTGCATATTGTTACCTTCAAATCAGCTGCCCAGATTACTAGACACAAGCATGAAAATTTGATCAGAACATAAACAATTTTAAGCATTAACTGTTCCTTTCAATATACCACCAGACATCAGCAATACAGTTATCACAGCTATTCATATTTATATTTTGCCTTCTTTCTTTTTTCTTCTTTCCCTCATCCTTCCTCTGAGCAATTTCTTTCCCTTTTCTATCATCTATTGTACATTTTGAGTTTTACTTTTTCTTTCAGGTTCCTACACCAGGGGGACAATATGATGTTTACACATGTGGGTCTGATTTAGTTCACTTATGAGTATTGTCTCTAGTTGCATCCATTTACCTACAAAAGCCTTGAGTTTATCTTTTTTATAGCTGAGTAATACTCCATCATATAAAAATACCACACCTTTTTATCCATTCCTCAGTGGATGGGCATCTGGGTTGCTTCCAAGATTTAGCTATAACAAATTGTGCTGCTATAAACATGGATGCATGTATATCGCTGTGGTATGATGTCTTTAATTCTTCTGGGAAAATACCCAGAAGGGGAATAGCTGGCTTAAATGGGACTTCCAATGCTAGTTTTGTGAGGAATCTCCAAACTGATTTCCACAGTGTTTCACCAATCTACCCTCCTACCAGCAGTGGAGTAGGGTTCCTTTCTCCCCACAGCCTCTCCAGCATTTGTTATTGGTTGATTTCTTGATAATAGCCACTCTTTCTGGGCTGAGATGGAATCTCAGTGTTTTTTTTTTTTTTTTAAAAGAGTAAAAGAAGGATAACATAATAATAAGGGGGGCTTATTACAGAAAAAGTGGTAGGAAATTATCAATGGTTATTGTTTTACATATTGTTATCTACAAGATAGTTTCT
>NW_004955424.1:23078640-23079925 GCF_000276665.1 Chinchilla lanigera
CCCGTTGTATGGCATGTATTCCCAGGGGTTTCTCCATGTTTGAATGATTCACACATGTCCATGGGTGGGCATCTGTGGCCAGTGCATGGTGGGCCAATTGTGTCATTGTTTCTCTGTGTCATGATAGTTCTCAATTGAGCCGTCTCATGGCTCCCCATGCACCGGGGGCCCTCCCTCCAGGGACCTACCAGGCAGGAAGCCAGCCAGCCGCCTCAGTGTTGTTTTAATTTGCATTTCTCGAATGACTAATGATGTTGAACATATTTTCAAGTATTTATTTGTCACTAGGATTTCTTCATTTGAGAAATGTGTCAGATGCCCATTTTTGGATTGGGTCTTTGAATATGGGGTGCCTGATTTTTAAAAATTCTTTATATGTCCTAGATAGAAGTCCTTTGTCTGAGGGCAACTGGCTAAAATTTTTTCCCAATTTGTAGGTTTTCTTTTTACTCTGCTGGTGATTTCTTTAGATGTGCAAAAACTTTTCAATAAGATGAGATCCCAGTTGCTGATTCTTGGAAGTATTTCCCATGCAGTTTGGTTTTTGTTCATGAACTCTTTGCCTACCCCAATATCTTCAAGATTTTCACCTACTTTCTTTTCCAATAAATTTAGTGTTACTGTTTTAATATTTACATCTTTAATCCATTTTGACTTTAATTTAGTGCATGGTTAAAGACATGGGTCTAGTTTTAGTCTTCAGCATGTGGAAAGCCAGTTTTCCAGCACCATTTATTGAAGAGGCTATCTTTCTTCTTTTTTTATTTTATTTTATTTTATTTTAAAAATAAAAGGAGGAAAACATTAACAGACAGACAACAGACAGACAACCTTTTACAAAATAGCAAAAGAACAGTACAGACAATACAGAGTTACAAATGAAGTGGTAGGAAATTAACAATGCTTATTGTATTACATATTGATATCTTCAAAGTGGTTTCTCATGAAAACAGATAGAGACATGCAATATTGATCAATCAAGGACTCATTGACAGTTTCTTTCAGCAAAGAAATAGGAGACAGTAGAACAACTATGTTAACTATCCTGTATATACATAGCTACAAAATTTCTCCTTTTTTCCCTTGAGGCTATCTTTCTTCTGTTGAACATATTTGGCCCCTTTGTCAAAAATAAGGTGACTGAGTGTGTTTGTAGTTGTATCTGTATCTTCAAATCTGCTCCATTGATCTTCAGGTCTGTTTTTGTGCCAGTACCATGCTGATTTTATCACAGTAGCTTTGTAATATAATTTCAGGTAGGAATTGTGATGCCTCCTGCCTTTCT
>NW_004955424.1:23080100-23087008 GCF_000276665.1 Chinchilla lanigera
GGTATACTAATGGTATTTTAATTGGAAATGCATTGAATCTGTACAACAATTTTGGGAGTATGGCCATTTTCACAATGTTGGTTCTTCCTATCCATGAGCAAGGAATATCTTTCCATTTTCTGAAATCCTCTTCGATCTCTTTTTGCAGAGTACTATAATTTTCACTGTATAGATATTTTACTTCTTTTGTTAGATTGATTCCTAAGTATTTCATCTTTTTAGATGCTATTATGAAAGGTATGGTTTCCCTAATTTCTTTCTCTCTTTGTTGTTTGTGTACAGGAATGCTGTTGATTCTTGGGTGTTAACTTTGTATCCAGCTACACTACTAAATTTGGTTATTAAATCCATGAGCCTTTTGGTGGAGTTTTTGGGTCTTCTGTGTAGAGTATCATGTCGTCTGCAAATAATGATAACTTCACTTCTTCCTTTCCTATCCTTATTCCTTTTATTTCTCTCCCTTGTCTAATTGCTCTAGCTAATATTTCCAGAACTATATTGAATAGGAATGGTGACAGTGGACATCCTCATCTTGTTCCTGATTTAAAGTGAAAGCTTTCAACTTTTGACCATTTAGTATGATGTTAGCCATTGGCTTATTGTAGATGGCTTTGATCAGCTTCAGGTAAAGTCCATCTATTCCTATTTCCTGTAGGGTTTTTATCATGAATGAGTGTTGGACTTTATCAAAGGCTTTTTCTGCATCGAGGGAGATGATCATGTGATTTCTATCTTTGGTTCTATTGACACGGTGTATTACATTAATTGATTTGTGTATATTGAACCATCCCTGCCTTCCTGGGATGAATCCCACTTGGTCATGGTGTATAAACTTCTTGATGATTTGTTGTATTCTGTTTGCTAGTATTTTATTGAGAATATTTGCATCTATATTCATTAGGGAGATTTACCTGTAGTTCTCCTTTTTGGTTGGGTTTTTCTCTGGTTTTGATATCAGGATAATACTTGCCTCCAGGAATGAACTGGGGAGAATTCCTTCTCTTTCAATTTCATTAAAGAGTTTGAGTAGAATTGGTGTTAAATCTCTAAATTTCTTGTAGAATTCAGCTGTGAATCCATCAAGACCTGGGTTTTTATTCATTGGCAAGTTTTTTTATTACATTCTCAATTTCACTGGCTGATACTGGGTTATTCAGGATTTTTATATCTTCTTCATTCAGCTTTAGTAATTCATACGTATCTAGAAACCTGTCCATTTCCTCTGTGTTATCCATCTTATGAGACTAAAGATTTTCAAAGTAGGTATTGATGATCTTCTCAGTTTCTTCAGGATGTGTAGTGATTTTACCCCTTTCATTCCTTATTACGTGTATTTCAGTTTTGTCTTTCCATTTTGTGATAAGGTTGGCTAGGGGTTTATCTATTTTATTTATTCTTTCAAAGAAACAGCTCTTCAATTCATTAATTCTTTGTATTGTTTTTTTAAGTCTCCATTGCATTAATTTCCACCCTGAGCTTTATAATTTCTCCTATCTTCTTTGGGCTCTGGGTTTGACTTCCTTTTCTTTTTGTAGGAACTTGAGGTGCAGCATAAGATTGTTTATTTGTGCTTGTTCTGTTTTCCTGATGTGGGAATTCACTGCTATAAATTTCCCTCTGAGAACTGCTTTCATTGCATCCCACAGGTTCATATAGGTTGTATCTACATTTTCATTTGATTGTAAATAGTGTTTAATTTCTACTTTGCTTTTATCTGTGACCCATTGGTTGTTCAGGAGGATATTATTTAAACTCCAACTGTTTATGGAGTTTTTCTGTTTTCTTTTGTCATTAATTTCCAATTTCATTGCACTATGGTCTGATAGTATACATGAAATAATTTCAATTCCTTTGCATTTACTTAAACATGTTCTATGGGCTGTGCGGGGATGGAGCACGCCAGCCCTCATGGGCCCGGAGCAGCCCCACCGCGCAGGCACCGGAAAGGCAGGCAGCAGGCGCTCGGGAAGTTGCGCGGAGATGCGCGTCGGCCCTTGGGCCGGCCGCCACCACGAGGTTGAGAACCACCATGCCACAGAGAAGCACCAACACAATAGGCCTGCCTGGAAATGTGCGTGAGCCATCCTGACATGGAGAAAACTGGGAAAACATGCCACACGGCGGGTTGCTCTTGGCCCTGCCCTTGAAAGCCAGAAAGGTCCGGAGTCAGCGGAGGAGCAGCTGATGAACAAGGACTCAGAGAACAGGAGAGTACCGACACCCGATGACTCAGAGGTTGAGCTGACTGAGGACGCGAGAGCCATTTGGGAGCTGGAAACCAGGAGGACCTTGCACAATACCTAGGGAGACCCCTGGAGGCCGTTCTTCCCCTAACTGTACAGACTGCGGTGGAGGAGCGCCTGGAGCTCAGGAGAGGTCTGCACCAAGACTTCATGGATTACATGGGTGCCCAATACTCGGATTTCGTAGAACTGCCTTCGTGGAGAAGGACTGTTGTCTCCAAGGAGGAGCCCCATGAAACCATGAGTATAGAGGAAAAAGTGGATGGCCTATTGCTGGACACTGGTGCTGGTCTCTCGGTCCTTCTTTTCAGCCCTGGCCTTCCTTCCAGCCGTCAGACCTCAGTGAGGGGAGTCACTGATGAGGAGGTAATCCGCTATTTTTCACAACCCCTGGGCTGTAACTACTTGCTGGATCTTTATTGCACATCTTTGTTTTCCTGAGAAACAACTTTGAGGATGCCACCAAGTATTCCAATGTCTATTGATGATTTCCTACCAATCTGTCCATAACTCTGTCATGTTTGTATTATTCCTATGCTATTTCTTAAATGGATGTATGTTTGTTACTATGTGTTTTCAACAACAACCATTGAGAATAGTTAATGATTATTTGATTGATCACTCATGTGTATCTCTATTTGTTTTCCCTAGAGACCACTTTGGAGAAACCAAGATGTAGTATGATAACCATTGAGAATTTCCTCCCATTTTTGTCTGTAACTCACTATTTGTCTGTTTGTTTTCCTGAGAAACTATCTTAAAGATACCAATAGGTAAAATAACAACCATTGATAATGTCCTACCACTTTGTCTGTAATTCGGTGAATCCCCCTATTGCTATGTTGTCCTTCTTTTACTCTTTAAAATTTAAAAAAAACAAACAAACATGTTCTATGTACTAGTATATGGTCTATTTTAGAGAATGTCCCATGTGCAGCTGAGAAGAATGTGTATTCCAATGCTGTTGGATGGAACACTCTGTAAAGGTCTACTAAGTCCTTATGTTCACAAGTTTGGTTAAATTCTGTTATTTCTTTCCCTATTTTTTGTCTAGTTGACCTTTCTCTTTGTGACAATGGTGTGTTAAAGTCCCCTGTTATGATTGTGTTGCTGCTTATTTCATTTTTCATGTCTGTTAAAATTTGTCTCATATGGTTGGGTGCTCCTATATTTGGTGCATAGATGTTTATGATTGTTATCTTTTCCTCTTGCAGCTTTCCTCTCACAAGTATGTAGTGACCTTCTTTATCTCTTTTGATTGTTCTTGGTTTGAAGATCATGTTGTTTGCAAATAGAATAGCTACACATGCTTATTTCTAGGTTCCTGTCACATGGAGTATTGTTTTCTATCCTTTAATTTTCAGTCTATGAATTTCCTTTTGAGTTAAATGTGTTTCTTATATACAGCATATAGTTGGATTTTGTTTCCTGTTCTACTCTGCTGGTCTGCTTATTTTGGTTGGTGCATTGAGACTGTTTATATTGGTGGTTATAACTGATATGTACTGGCTTATCTTTGTCATATTATTTTCCTGCTGTTGGATCCTCTTTTTTCCCTCAGTTTAATTGCTTGCTCTGCTTGGTGGTTCCTTTGTGTTGTTGTTCTTGAAGTTGTGGTCTGTTTTATCTCTTTCTAGAATATCTTTTAGTACTTTTAGGATTGGTTTGGCCTCATGAATTTCTTCAGTTGTTCTTTATCATGAAAATATTTTATTTCTCCCTTAAATTTGTGGGATAGTTTTGCAGGGTACATCAATCTGGGTTGGAAGTTGTTTTCTTTCAGTACCTGCAATGCTTCACTCCAAGCTCTTCTTGCCTTGATGGTTTATGTTGAGAAATCTGTTGTGATTCTGATGGGCTTTCCTTTATAGGTGATCTGTTTCTTTTCTTTAACAGCTTTTAATATTCTGATCTTTTGTTGAGTTTCTGGGATCTTGATCACTATATGTCTGGGTGTAGATTTATTTTGGTTATGGTTAACTGGAATTCTATGTGCTCCATTTATCTGTATGTCTAATTCTTTTTCCATGCCTGGGGAATTTTCAGCTATTATTTATGCAAATAGTCTTTTATGTCATTTGTGTTGACACCTGCTGTTTCATTGATACCTATTAACCTGACATTGTTTTTCTTTGCTTCATCTTGCAGTTGTTGAATTGTTATTTCCTGGCTCCTTATTGTTTTTAAGAAATCCCTCCTTTCATGTTCATTAGTGGAAATGCTATATTCAAGGTCTGAAAGTTTATCTTCAGCTTTGTTTAGGCAGTTTTGCTAGATTTCAATGGAATTTTTAATTTCCTGGATATCTGTTTGAATCTGTTTCATACATTCTAGTTCTTTTCTATATTCTTCACTCAAGGTTTCCATGAGTTGTCTATGCTCTTTTATTTTCTTATCAATGTTGTCTTTGGATATGCTAAACATTTCTTTCATTATTGTTGCCATTTCTTTTTTCACCTGAGTCATAATTTCTGATCTGATGTCTTCTATGTCCTGATAGAATTGTTTCTTTACTTCAGTTGCTATCATTTCAGAGATTTCAGGTATATGACTTTTAGGCTTTTCTGTGTTGATGTCTCCTGGACTTGTTTTGGGTGATGTGGAGTTTTGGGATTGCATTTTGCTCCTTCATTTTGTCATTTTTGAAGATCCATAGGCTCCCTGGAGCACAACCTCACTCTCCCAATTGTGTGTGAATGGCAGGATGAGTGTCTGAAGATCCGCAGTGCTCAGTGCAGCTCCTCTGCTGGTGAGTGGTGGCAAGGTGGTGTTCCAGATGCTCCCGAAATTTCTTGCACTCAGTTGGCTCCCAGGCATGTGTGGGAAGGGCAGGGGAGGCTTGCTGGAGTTCCTGAGACTGTCTGAGGTTCAGCCCAGCTTCCACAAGAGCATGGGGGGTACAGGTCATGTTTGCCAAGGCTTCAGATATTGCCCAGGGCAGAGCCTGCTTCCCACACTGGCAGGGAAGAGGTGAGGGTAGACTCCCCGAGACTGCTAACTCTGTCCTCATTTCAGCTGAGCTCCCAGGGGGGTTTGGGTTGTTCTGGGAGTGACCACCAAGGCCCCAGAAGTTATCCAGGGCTCCATGTGCCTCACACACTAGTGGGGGAGGCACTGGAGTGGCTCACTGGGTTCCTGAAGATGTCTGGAATTCAGCCCAGTCCCTGCAGGCACACTATGGGTGTGGTGAGTCACCTCGAAGGCTCCAGAGGGTTCCCGGGGTTCTGCCTGCCTTGCACGCTGGTCAGGGAGCCACAGCGGTGACTCACTGGGCTTCTTAAAGATGTCCCAGCGTCAGTTAGGTTAACTCTTAATCATTTAATTTTTTGATGCTATTCTGAATGATATCATTTTCCTAATTTCTTTCTCAGTTAATTCATTATTAGTATACAGTAACACTACTGATTTTTAGGTGTTGCTTTTGCATTCTGCTATATGGCTGAATTTGGTTTTTACTCCTAGAAGTCTTTTGGTATAGTGTTCTTGGACTTGTAAGTATAGGATCCTGTCACCTACAAGTAATACTTTGATGTTATCCTTTCCTATAAGTATTGTTTTTAGTTCTTTCTCTTGCCTCATTGCTCTGCCTAATGGTTCGAGGACTATATTGAACAGGAGTGGTGATAGTGGAATCCTTATCTTACTCCTGATTTTAGATGGAAAGCTTTCAGTTTTCCCCCATTTTAATATCATGTTGGCAGTAGGGTGGCCATAAATGGCTTTTGTCAGATTGTTGGGATGAGGCTGTTCTATATCTATCTTCTTCAGGGTGTTTTAAAAATCATAAATGGATGTTGGATTTTGTCAAAGGCTTTTTCTGTGTCTTTTTAGATAATCATGTGATTTTTTTTTCCTTGCTGCAATTTCCTTGCCTGTTATTGGATTATGTAAGCTTTTTAAGTCCTCTCAGTTCAGTTTTGGTAATTCATATGTATCTAGGAATCTCTCCATTTCTTCTGAGTTCTCCAGTTTTTTGGCATATTTGTAAGTAGTTGCTAATAGTTTTTCAGATTTTGGTAGTGTCTGTTGTGATTTCACCTTTTTCATTTCTAATTACATTGATTTGTGTCTTTTCTTTCCTTTTTGGTAATATTGATTAAGGATTTGTCAATTTTGTTTATTCTTTTAAAGAAGAACCTCTTTGATCCATTGCTTCTTTATATTGTTTCTTCACTCTCCACTTCATTGATTATTGCTTTGATCCTTACCATTCCTTCCTTGTACAAGGGCTTGTTCTTGTTCTTGTTTTGTTTGTTCTTGTTCTTGTTTGTTCTTGTTTTCTAAGATTGTTGGTCTTGTTTTCCTAAGATGCTGGGATGCATCATTAGGTTTTTTATTTGTCTTGCTTGGTTTTTCTGATGTGGGCATTCACAACTATAAACTTCCCTGGAAGCACTGCTTCAACTGGGTCTGATACATTGTACTGGCATTATCATTATCATTATCATTTAATTCTAAGAACTGTCTTATTTCTTCTGTGACCCATTGATTATTCCAGGGCTATTTTAAAGTGTAAAAGCAGAGCGAGTTCTCCGGGAGCGGCAGGGCTCCTGGGTCCAAGTGTGGGCTGGATGCATACCACCAGCTGAAAAGCATGCACAGAGACAGGTAGGCCCCATCCAATCCCGGAGGCCAGGACGCGAGAACAAAGACCCCGCGGACATT
>NW_004955424.1:23092891-23094046 GCF_000276665.1 Chinchilla lanigera
AGCCTTAAGTTTTACTCTGAAAGTTATTACCAGCTAAGAAAATCCCAGGACCTGATGGATTCACAGCTGAATTCTATAAGGGAATGGCAACATCCCTCAGGATTGCCAGCGCTGCTCAAACTCTTTAATGAAATTGAAATGAAAGGAGTATTCCCAAAGTTATTCCTAGAAGAGCTACTAGCATTACCATGATCCCCAAACCAGACAAAGACCCAACCAAAAAAGAGAACTACAGGTCAACCTCTTCAGTGAAAATAGACACAAAAAAATTCTCACCAAGACATAGTCAACAAACTATGAGTCATGGTGGGATTTGCCTGTAATCCCAGCACTTGGGAGGCTGAGGTGGGAGGATTGCCACAAGTTTGAGGTGAGCCTGGGCTCCATAGTGAGTTCAAGGGCAGCCTGAACTACATAGTAAGATCCTGTCTCAAACAAACAAAACCTAGACAACAAATCGTCAAAAAGATTATATATCATGACAAAGTAGACATCCTCCCAGGCATGCAAAGATGGTTCAACACACATGGATCAATAAATGTAATGCATCACATAAACAGAAGCAGGGACAATATTACATGATCATCTCAATAGATGCAGAAAAATTCTTTGACAAAATCCAATATCTGTTCATGATAAAAACCCAAAGAAAATAGGTATGGAAAGACCTTATCTGAATCTGATAAAAAACATTTATGACAAACCTACCAACAGTATTTTAAATAGGGAAAGATGACAGCTTTTCTTCTAAAATCAGGAGTAAGATAAAGATGTCCACTGTCACCATTCTTGTTCAATATAATACTCAAAATATTAGCCAAAGTAGTCAGGTTAGACAAAGAAATAAATGGGATATGTATAGAAAAGAAAGAAGTGAAATTGTCACTGTTCACAGATGACGTGATCCTATACATTGAAGACCCAAAAAATTCCACCAAAAGGCATCTAGAGTTAATAAACAAATTTAATAGCATAGCAGGATGGAAAATTAATGCACAAAAATCAGTAACATTCCTCTACACCAATAATGAACTTAATGAGAAAGTAATTAGGAAAAAAAATTCATCATAGTATTAAAAAAAATTAAATACATAGGATAAACCTAACCAATGAAGTGGAAGACCTCTACAACAAATACTACTGTACTGTTTTGTT
>NW_004955424.1:23095057-23127472 GCF_000276665.1 Chinchilla lanigera
CATTCTTTCTGGAGTGAGATGGAATCTCAGCATTGTTTTAATTTGCATCTCTTGAATGACCAGTGATATTGAACATTTTTCATATGAGAACTAGAATAGCAAAAGCAATCTTGGACAATAAGAGTAAAGGAAGAGGCATCACAATTCTGGACTTCAAATTATACTACAAAGGTACAGTGATAAAAACAGCATGGTATTGGCACAGAAACAGACATGTGGATCAGTGGAGCAGAACAGATAATTAGAAACAACTCTAGGAACGTTCAGATAGCTGATCTTTGACAAAGGGATGAAAAGCGTGTGCTGGAGGAAAGATACTCTGTTTACCAAATGGTTCTGTGAAAGCTGCCTATCTACATGCAGAAAACTGAATCGACTCATATCTCTCACCACATACTAAACTAAAATAAAAACAAATCAAAGATCTAAACATTAAAACAGAAACAATGTGCTGGAAGATGAAGTAGGTACAATTCTTCATGACATAGTTGTAAGCAAAGACTTTCTGAATAGAACCCCAGTTGTACAAGAACTACTACCAAGAATCAACAGATGAAATGACATCAAATTAAAAGGTGTCTGCACAGCCAAAGAAACAACTATCAGATTGAAGAGATAACCTACAGAATGGGAAAAAATTGCCAACTATTCCTTGGATGGAAGACTGATGTACAGAATATATAAAAAACTCAAAAAAGATTACCCCCCCAAATAAAAGACAATCAAAAAATGGGCAAGTGAAATGAACAGACACTTCACAGAAGAAGTATAAATAGTCAATAAATACATGAAATAGTGTTCAGCATCTCTGGCTATTAGAGAAATTCAAATTAAAATATCACCAAGATTTTACCTTACTGCAGAATGAATGGCTATCATCAAGAAATCAAGTAATAACAAATTATCACAAGGCTATGGGGAGAAAAGAAATCCTGTTGATGAGAATGTAGACTAGTTCAACACTGTGGAAATCAGTATGGAGAGTCCTCAGAAATCTAAAATTAAGCTGAGCGTGGTGGTACTTCGTTGTAATCCCAGCACTCTGAAGGCTGAGGAAGGAGAATCAGCAGGAATTTGAGGCTAGCCTGGGCTATACACTAAGTTTAAGGCCAGCCTGGACTACACAGAGAAACCCTGTTTCAAAAATGGCCACCCTCCAGATAAAGGCCCCATGCCCTAAAATTCCATTAAACTCTACTATTCCCTTTCTAGGTTTTTTCCTGAGAGAGTTAAAGACATCATATTACAGGCATGCGTAAATACTTCTGTTTACAGCAGCACAATTCATAATAGCTAAATCTTGGAAGCAGCCTACATGTCCATCAACAGATGAATGGATAAAGTTCATTCAGGTCAAATTCAGGGCCTGATGTATCCTAAGCAAGTGCTGTACATCCTTAGCCCTAGTTTTTTATTTTTCAAGGCAGTTTTCACTTTATCTAAATTTAGCTGGGTAATGTTCTTTTAAAAAAAGTATTCTTTCATTCTTCTAATATCTGCAGAGTAGGTAGTGACATTTCTATTTTGTTCTTAATATTGGTAATTTGGGTCTTTCCTGTTTTTTTTTTTTTTTCTTTGTCATTCTTTCTAGAGGTTTTCAAAAGTCTTTGTCCAATTAGGCATGGTGGTGCACACTTGTAACCCCAGAACGCAGGAGGCTGAGGCAGGAGGATTACTCTGAGTTTGGGGCCAGATTGGGCTACATAATGAGTTAAAGGCCGGCCTGAACTACATAGCAAGACCCTGTCTCAAAACAAGCAAGCAAGCAAACACAACAACACTCAACTAAGTTCTTTGTTCAATTGATTTTTCTCTACTGTTTTTCTGTTGTAAATTTTACAAAGTTCTATTTTTATTTACTTCTTTCTCATTGCTTTGAGTTTATCTTGCTCTTCTTTTTTAATTCTTGCATTGGGAGCTTAGGTTATTGACATGAATTTTTCCCTGTCTTCCAATGAATGTGTTCAGTGTTACAGATTTTCTTCTCAGCGCAGCATTAACTGCTGCACACACTTTGGTATGCTGTTTTTGTTGTGACTCAATTTCAGTGCATGCACAGCTGAAGCGAGCACTTTCATTTTCATTCAAACCAATGTATTTTGATTTCTTGGAGCCTACTCACTGTTTTGGCTTGAAAGCAGGTCTGTGTCCCAAAACATGCATGCGGAAACCTGACCACAATGTGACAGTATCAGAAGGAAGCCTGGGAGGTGATTAGGCCTCGAGGGCAAGCCCTCTGCTGGAGGGGTGCAGCTTTTCAAAGAAAGAACTTTAGGTTTATTGATCCTTCCTGTTATTGTTCTCCATCCGTTAGTTCTTTATTTCTGCTCATCATTGTCTTCTTTCTATGTTCTTTGGGCCCACGCTATTGTGATTTTTCAATGGGTTAATTGAAAATTTAGACAGTTAACTCTCAGATCTTTTCTAACATAAGCATTTAAGACTAGAATTTCTCTTAGATATTTTCTTCTGCATCTCACGTGTTCTGTCAGGCTGTAGTTTTTGTCTTTTTAAAAATTAAGTGTAGGCTGCATTTTTATTATCATTCAATTCTAAGTATGTTTTTATTTCTCTTATGATTTCTCCTTTGGCTGTTGGAGTGTTTAAAAAAGTTCTAAAATTTCCTAATGGTGGGGGACATCCATCTTTCTTGTAACTGAGTCGGAGCTGCATGGTGTCAGAGACTGTAGTCTGTGTGACTGACCCATCTTCTTTTCAGTGTGATGGGCCTTGTCTGATGGCGTAGTTCAGCAGGTTTCATAGCACAGTCTGCCAACCCTTGGGGGGTCCCCACGACCCTTGCTGCAAGTTTATGAAGTCAAATTTGTTTCCATGGCAGCACTGGGACATACCTTGGCTTTGTCCCTATGTTGGCATTTCAACTGATGGTACAAGAGCTAAGATGGGGACACTGTGCTAGCGTGAAACCGGGCAGTCATCTAACCTTGCTAGTAGCCCCTGTATCCTGGACTGCCACAAACTTACAGGGGGGAAAAAGTCAGTTTTATACAAGAATATCCTTACTAAAGTACCAGAAAAATTATAATTTTAGTAAGCCTCAGACTTGGAGAACACATCTTTTAAATAGTTTATTTGACGATATGGAGCACTTTATATAGATTGTTTTTGCTGTCCACCAAAATATAGTGACTGTCCTGTGGAGGAGCTCTCAGATCGTGTGCGTTGAGAGCAGAGCCGGCTTTTTCTCCGGATGGAACACTCTTTTTGAATTGGTGAGAACAACTAGCAAGCAAACCTTTTTATTCAGACTTGGGTATTTGGCCAATATTTTCTTGTAAATGACTGAAGTGTGTATCAGTCAGCGCTTACTAGGAAACAGATTTAATGCAAGACATACAGACATATAAGAAAGGACACGATTGGCTTACAATGGCCACCCTGAGTCAGGTGTAGCAGAGAGCAAAAGCTTTGCCTGTGCATTGGAGGTCTGAGGGACGCTGTCGAAGGCCTGGGGCTCACTGCAGTGTCCCGTGTGCCTCCCCACCAAGAGCCTGCGGCGTCTGAGCGGGAAGCCGGGAGATGACGCCCAAGGTGAAGGTGAAGACTGGGGCTCCTCTGAAGGAACAGAAGCAGCCTGTGTCTTAGCTCCCTTTCCTTCCATTCAGGCAGCAAACCCAGTGGTGGCTGCCACGCACATCTAGCAGATCTTCAGGAAACCCCCAGCCACACTCAGAGCAGCGCCGATCGAGTTTCGTTGGGTGTTTCTACTCAAGTCGACGCCATCAGTTAATTATCACAGAGCGCTTACCATTTTAAGGAAAACAACTGACTGTATTTGTCAGGGATAAAACTTGAGTGTTCGTATGGGAATCACAGCTTAGGAAGTCTTTGTCTGTTGCTGTGCGTTGGCTTCCTAGCTCACGATCACTTTTCTGGTTAGACTGTGTGATTAACAGGTGTGGTTTTTAAAAAATATACTGTATAATGAAAGGTGTCAGCATTTGGGAGATCTGCATAATTCAGTGAACACATATTTTCCAAATGATTATTGAATGGCGTTCAAAGTTAGGCATGAGCAGGGGCTGGGGATACAGCTCAGCAGCGCAAGCGCTTGCCTAGCGAGCACAAGGTCTTGAGTTTGATTACCGGTACCAAATAAAGTTAGGCATGAGCAAATGGTTCAAGCACAAAATAGACAGATGGATTTTAGTATCACAACATAAAAAGTTCAAACATGTGGCTTGCACAAGTTCGTTATTTATTGTCTTGGTCCACCAAGTGGCCTTGTCTGTTGTACATAGTCTGTTCCTATTTGTGTCCAACAGGAGAGCACCATGGCCAGCTCCTGGGACACCCAGGCCTGGCTGGACAGCTGGGCAGCTGGGAATGCCCTTTTCTTTCTCATGTTTGAGGCTTGGTTCTTTTTTTTTTTTTTTTCCGGTACTGGAGATTGAACCCAGGGCATTTGCACTGAGTTTCATTCCCAGACATTCCCCCCGCCCATTTCCTATTTTGAGGAAAGATCTCGCTAAGTCCCTAAATTGCCCAGGCTGAGCTTGAATTTGTAATCCTCCTGCTTCAGTTGCCCAGTGTGCTGGGATTACAGGTTTGTGGCACCAAGCCCAGCTGAGGCCAAGTTCTTCGTAGTTTTCAACCGAAACATATATCAGAGTAACCCCAATGCAGAAGCTGATGTGAGAATCCCCCTGTTCTCTACCAAGCCACATATTACAGAGATTTGCCAAAACGTAAAACAGCGCCTTTCTTCTCACTAATTTTTTAAGAGTATTCTTCATAAAAAATTTACTTATGAGAACATGCAGTGGGTTTATTCTTTTTTTTTGTTGTTTGTTTTTTTTTTTGTTTTTTCTCCGGTACCGGGAACCGAACTCACGACCTTGCGCTTGCCAGGCAGGCGCTTTTTGCCGCTGAACTAAATCCCCAGCCCCGATTCTTATTATTTAAAATAAATATATAGATTTTATTTAGAAAGTTAATACATAAAACATCTTTCAACATCTTTTAATTTCTAATATAGTAAATTATCACTCACACAAACAAAGGATCTTTGGAAACCTCAGTAAGAGTATAAAGAAAAGGGGTCCAAAGGTCAAAAATTGCAAGAATCTGTGGCCTGGTTCACTACCACTTTTTATAAATCTACAGTGTGTGCTTGTCTAATTGGGGAATAGGGCTCTATATACATCTACTAAATCAGTCTTACTAAGCATCTTCCCAGCATCTATATCTTTAATAATGTTTGAATGTCTGATCTATTAATAATTTAGAGAAGTTAACTGAATTTCCCACTTTTATGATGAGTTTATCAAATTCTGTAGTTCTCTCAGACTTTATCTATCTATCTATTTATCTATCTATCTATATATATATAAGACAGAATCCTGCTACGTTGTCCAGGCTGGCCTTGAGCTTGTGATCCTTCTGCCTCAACTTCCTGAGTTGCTGAGATTAGAGGTGTGTGCCATCACGCCTGGGGCAATCGTACGCATTTTAAAGATATTTGATTAAACTAGATTGCTCAGCGTGTGACTTCGGGCAGTTCACTCCTTCCCTCTGGGACTCATTTTTCCCCGTTGTGCATGAGTAGTAACTACATGGACAGTAATAGCATTGCCCCCAGGGCAGTTGCCAATACGCTTATCGTTATCATCAACTGCAGTGCTCAGTGGTGGGACGGAAAAGCCTGACAGCTGGATTTATCCAGTTGGTATTTTGACCCAAGAAAGTTGAGAAAGAAAGATAAGTGAAGGATATCAAGGATGTCTGAAAAATAATAGTGGGAGTGTAGGTGGGACGGGGAAAGGGGACAATTCTGAGCTCCGGGGAGCAGCAAGCCTAATGAGAATGAAGGACCAGAAGGGGGCGCTCTGGAGCACGGTGAAGGACACGAGGGTGAGTCTGGAGTCTGGAGTCCAGTGTGCGCCGCAGGTGTGAGCGGCAGGGGCCACGTGTTTGCTGAAGACGCACAGACATGGCAGTGCAGATGGAAAAGAGAAGCCAGGCTTCTATATCGGGTTGACCAGCAGATAAACGGATGGCAGTGGGGCAGCACGCATGGCCCAGGCGTCACAGCGCGAGCGGTGCTTTGGGAGTGGTGCTGGTGGCGGGGTGAATGCCAGCCTGTGGCGGTGTCAGAGCCGTGGGCGGACCAGCCACTTTGGAGACAGCTGCAGGGACCGACCTTCTCCGGGAGGACTGGGCTCCAGGGACCGCAAGGTTTTCTGGGGCAGGAAGAAGCGGACAGTATTAGGGTTTTCCGTGGGAGCAGCGCTATAGTGGATCGATGGAGATAAGAAGCGACTTTCCATGCGGAGCCCTGGCCAAGGATGGACAGGGCGCGAGGCGTGCTGATACTGGCCGACTGGAAGAGTCCAAACAATATTCCTGACAATGAGTCTCAGCTCAGGGCCCAAGGACGGGTCAGTTGCCTAATGATTTTAGACAAGGAGAGCAACGAGAGGCCGTTACAGACAGCTCAACAGTAAAGGGAATGTTCTAAATAATAGCGCTGCCCGGCTATAGAATAATCTGTCCCACAGAGTAGTGAACTCTCCAGAATTTATTATGTTTGTATTAAAGAGAGCTGGATGTGCATCTGTCAGGGTAACCGAGAAGAAGGTTGGGCTGTACGATGTAAAAAATTTTAAGTCAGTCTTTGGATTTTATAGCCTAGTATTTGACTATGGCCCCCTCTAGTGGCCACTGTGTAGAATTAACTAGAATATAAATATTTCAGAAATGAGCCCAAAATCTCAAATCCAAAGATGAGGCTTTGAGAGAGAATAGCCTGAATTACACTACCTGGCCAATTTTGGCTGGCATATAGCTGTGCTTCTTGGAATTTACTGTATGAATGACACTGGTGATTTTTCTACACCAGGGCGATGCCATTGGCTGGTAGACTGCTGCACCAGACAGCTAAAGTCTGGCCGGGCAAAATCAATTCAATTACTGCTGCTTACATGCTAGTGTGGGGGATGGACCATGGACAGGCAATAAACAAGAAAATAGCAGATGGTGATTAGAGCCATGTAGGGACCAGCCAGAGGGCAGACAAGGACTAAAGGCATGGTGATGGTCGGGGACAGCTTCTTCCAAGAAATGATGGTTAAATGAAAAGAGGCAGAAGCATGTTCCAGGCAAGAAAAGCCGTGCACCGGGCCTGTGATGGGAAGCAGCTTATAGTGCTCTGGAAGCTGACAGCAGACTAGCACGGCAGAAAACAATGAGCAGATTCTGAGTTGTGGTTGGAGGAAATGACCTCAAGAGTCAGGGACGGTTACAACTCTCCTTCTGTCTTAGCAGACTGTACTTGCTTTAAAGATTATTTTTGTTGAAATTCCCTATACTCTACTTCTAAACAAATGGAAGAAGCATCAAATATGATTTCATAATAACTCATTTAATCTGCTGACTCATCACACCATCAATTTTTGTTTCTAAACATTTTTTTCTGTCCTGGCATTGGGCAGTGAGTCAGTATATGATACTGAATTACAGACAGAAGGTTCTGTGCTGAAAACTGCTTTAACTCACACAGAACAGTTTTCTCTTAAAGTGCACATCACATTCAAGGCACTATTTCTGCAGGGGGAAATGGGGAGAGATTTCATATTTGATGAAACTGACTTCCAAGTTTGAACTACTTCATCCAAAAAGACTTCCCAGAATTTGACAAGTGCCAAAGTATGGTAGTTATTCTGCCAGTGGGAAAATCTGAAACACTTACCATTGCTTTACTTTGTTATGGAATTTTAGAAGTGAGTTAGAAATTTAATGCTCAGGGAGGCTAGTCAGTCTCTTTTGATCTAAGTATTTCTTACTTAGAAGAAGTACTGTAAGAAATGAGGATGATAATTGCTGACAAAGGTAACACGGTTAAGTTTATAAAAGGAAAAACACTGCGTGTGACTTTGTGGTTGATAGATGGCTTACCTTCAGCCATCGGGCCCAGCAGCTGCGCAGGGTATAGGCAAGGACACGGCCTGACTGCCTGTGGCACTGCCAGTGCGAGGTGGTCTGAGGGGAAGAGAGGAAAGCTCGTGTCATCAGATAATGCAGATATGTGAATACGGTGGCTTCCCAGTCAGAAAGTGTGGTGTTAGACCCTGGTTAATACGGCAACCTGTAGGAATGGTACTTGGTGAGGAGGGATGGAAGAGGGAGAGAAGGCGCCTGTGACATCAAAGCTAATGAGGTGGGAGGAAATGGCAACAGGGCTGTATTACTATCACAACCCATCTATATAGTAGGAGCAATAGTTCTACAGTGGAGGATCTTCCGATTCTAAACAGGATGAAGATATTTTATATTGTAAGTTATATCCTATCCTAAAAGACGTTAGTGTTAAGTATAGTTGGAGTCCTAGGCTCATTCATGTGACATCTTTTGTTTGTTTGTCTTGTTTTTTGAGACAAGGTCCTCACTATGTAGCCCAGGCTGGCCTCAAACTCATAGCAATCTTCCTGCCTCAGCTTCCTGAGTGCTGGGATTACAGGTGTGCACCACCATGCTCAGCTATGACATCTTGTAAGTAAGTATTGCCATATGATTTTAATGCCCAAGTTTGTCTTTTTGTATGTAGTCAATCAAGACGGTGCTAAGTGGTGACATTTAACTTTTGTTTATATTTATTGAATTATTTTATTCTTTTCCATAAAGTGTGTGTTTAACACTAAAAAGTGAAATTTGCTTGTTATTACTCATTCCAACTAAAACCATGCAGTTTACTGTTCTGTCAGCTCACAACCCCATCTGCTCCCAGGATAGACTGTGGCTGGATGGGGCTGATGGGAGAAAGGATTTGGTGTCTCTGAATACATGCACTGTATCACTCAAGGATGCCAAAACCCAGGAGCTGCTCAGAAGGTTTATGGGTCACACTGTTCACACCCCAGCTTAGGGAATGGGTGTGTGAATACAGCACCAAAAACCTCTCTGTCCAGTCAACACCTGGCTAATGTTCAGCTGTGCTTTTATCATCGGTCAAATCTCAGTTTCCTTATATGAAAAAATGGGCATAATAGCACCTACCTCAAAGGGTGTTAAATCATGTGATCTTCAAATCATTTCTACAAAGTAAATATGATAACGAGATCCATTTTTCAGATGAGAAAACATTTCTGTGCTCTACTAGATTCCTTACCCTGGGGTAAGCGATGTTTATACAATCACCAGACTGTACATGACCTTTTCGCTCTGTTTCACATTATAAGAATTATTAATTGTTAATATGATGAGTGTGAAATAGAATCTGTGTTTTACTTTCCATTTCCATGGTAACTGATTAGTTGAACATCTTTTCAAATGTAAATTCACAATTCTTGATTCTTTTTAAAAATACCTATCGATATCTTTTACCCATCTTTATATTAGGTTGTCTCTCCTATTGTTCATAAATTTTCTTTATATGCTATGAAAACATATGCCAACTATCTTTTCCCAGTTTGTGTTTTTCTTTTGATGCTGATTTTTTGATGAAAGGAAGTTCCTAAATTTTACATTATTTATTTTGTTCTTTCTTTTTAGATTATTCGTTTCTTAGATATTACTCGTCTTTAATTTAAACTTTGCAATGTCATTCTCTTGTGTATTTTGTAAGAGGTGTAATCAAATCTAGTAGTCTTCAGAATATGACATGCCCAGTGGTGCCGGGGATCAAGCCAGGGTCTTACATGTATGCTAAACCTGTGCTCTACCATTGAGCTACATCCCCTGCCCCACAGACTTACTTTTTAAAATCAGCTTTAGGTTGTAAGTAAACTTGGGACAAACTCCAAATCAGGTGGGGTTGGAGTACTGGTAAATTGGAAAAAGTGCTGAGGAACTTATTAAGAACCCAATCTGTAGAAAAATATAAATACTCAATTAAAGACGGAAAGGATATGTGTTGGGAGCTTCAGGCTTATCTCCTAGGAGATCCAGAAGAAGACAGTGGAGGGAATTATGGAGAAGCAATGTTTGGAAAGATAATAATTTTTAAAATTCTGGTATTACAGTGATGTGCATCCTCACATGGCGGTGCGTTCCGGACACCAAGCAGAGTGTAAGAAAGCAAATCTGCACAGCAGGGACAGAGCAGTGACTCTGCACGAGAGAAGAAAACAAGCAAATCTGACAAGCAGCCAGAGGAGGTGGGAGGGGAGACAAACTATATACAAAGGAACAATGAAATGGGTTTTTTTGGGGGGCTTCTAGGGTGACAGAGTTCTAGGGTTAGCACTTCTCTTCTCGTAAATTTATCTTTCTGTTGCCATCTGGCTTTCATTGCTTCTGTTGAGAAGTCGACTGTCAGCATAATTGCAACTTTGACAATAGTATTTCTTTGCTCTTTCAGGGCTTTAGGGTAGAAATGATCCTTTCTTTTCATTTAGTTTTCAGTAATTCTACTCTGATGGGTCTAAGTTTGTCTTACCATTTACATTTATTCTATTTAGTTTATTTATTTATAGGACTAGGCTTTACAGCTTAGGCCTTTGCACTGAGCTACTTCCTCAACCTTTTCTGTTTAAATTTATTTTTTAGGGTCTTGCTAAGTTCCCAAGTTGCATAGACTCAGGCTTGTGATCCTCCTGCCTCAGCCTCCCAGAGTGCTGGGATTACAGATATGTGCTTATATTGATTTGAACTCTTTAGTAGTTCTTGAATCCATAAATTGATTAGTTTGGAAAATCCTTGGAGAGGAGTGGGCACCAAGATGTTCAGTACATGGCTTTATGTGCTCCATTATTTGTTTCAAATTATGTCAGGTCTTTACCTATGACTCTACTCCCACTGCTTGCTTAGAGATTATTACTCATCTTGAAATTTCTAGCTGTCATGATTCTCTAGTTTACTTTTTTCCTTGTCATTTGCTTTTTAAAACACTTGTTGAAATACTTTGAAATAAATAGAACAATTTTTGAACACCTGGGTGCCTACCCCACCTCCAGAATACTAGAACTATTACAAAGTCTGAAGAGAATAAATAAAGTACTTTGATAGAAAATGATAGAAAGAGCAAAGAACAAGGGACTGATGAGAATCAACCCACTAGCTTTGTTCTCTGTGTAATATTTGTCCAGGGCTGACTCTGGAGAGAGAAGAACCCTATGCATTAGTTGGTTCACCAGAGAAACAGAAGTAGCCTGCAGACACGGACATATAGAAAGAGGTCGTGGTGGAGGACTGTCTCACTGGGTTATGGAGGCTGAGCAGGCTTAACAGTCTGCAGTCCGCAAGCTGGAGGACCAGGACGGCTGGCGGCCGGCTGCAATCCAGCCCTTCCAAACCTGAGAACCAGGGGAGCCAATGACACAGCCTTGGTCTGAGGCTGAAGGCCTGAGAACCAGGAACTCTGTCTGCGGTCTGAGGATAGGAGAAGGTGGGTGCTCCCGCTCAAGGAGAGAGAGGGAAGGAGCAGAGAGGAGAGAGGAGGGAGGCTCATTTTGTTTCATTTAGCCCTGACTGAACTGGATAATGCCCACCTGCCCTGGTGAGAGTTTATCTTCTTCACTCAGTCTGCTGACTCAATGCCGATTTCTTATGAAACACTCTGAAAGACAGACACGTCTAGAAATAAGGTTTTACAAGCTGTCTGTCCAACCCTCAGCCCAGTCAAGTTAACGCACAAAACTGCCATCACTCCAGCAAATCCCCTGTCCCCACCTTTAAGTCCTGTGACATGCAAAACTTTATAAATATAGAAAGTAAATCAGGCTCTGTTTAGTAAAATACCTGTACAAATCAAAGGTATTCCTGTGTTCCCACATGTGAAACTGAGAAAGGTAACATCAGGAATTTTGTAGCCCTTCAAATGTTTCTTTTTAGAAAACAGGTAATAGGTTCACATGGTGCAATACTTGAAAGGCATAAATGGCATGATTTCTTTTTCCTTCTTAGTTACTCTACTACTGCTCTCCAGGTCCAGGTTTTATGCTTAATTTCTCACTTGTCTTAGCTATTACGTGGGAGTCTATATGTGTGTGTATCATGTACACACATGCGTACATGTACGCACACGATGGCAATTTTATCGTAAGCAATGGTGGAAGCTGGCTAAATATTCTCATAAGGTTGTTGTCTCCGTGTCTCTTGCTGGAACTTGAAGTCTGCGAGACAGCTGGGAAAGGAATATGGATATAACATAGGTGGGCAGAAGCTGGAGCCCGCCAACACTGGCTGGACCTGTGGGAACAGATTAGAGCCTCGCTGCACGATTAGAAGCTCGTGCCCTTCAGAGAGCTAAACGCACACCCGAGCCCAGAGCTGGAGGAGCTGGAGGAGTGTCCCTGGAAGGTCAGATGGTTGCGGGCCCAGCAGCTCCCCTGCGCCAGATCCAGACGCAAGCCAACAGGTCAACAATGTACACGAGCTACAAAAGTGCCTGCTTCCACCCTTTAAGCACAAAAATAAAACGGCTCTTGTTTTTCTTCTGTCTTCCAAATCTCAAGCAAAAATATCTCTTGAAGACCCTAACAAGGAGCACACATGGAAAGGCATTCTGGGAAACGTAGTGTAGGCTAGTGAAGTGGGCACACTGTGGAATATGGAGGATATATATATATATAAAATATTTCTAGTCAAATGCTATTCTACTACTTATGCTTCTCTGTATCTTGTTTAAAACTCCTGCTTATCATCATATACACACTGCTGTCATTCATTTTCATGGTGGTACAATATTTCTTTCTGTTTGGGCTGTTCTAATCCTTTGGTATGTCAAGCAATGCTGTTGTGAAAAGCCTTCTGCATATATTTTTCTTTTGTGAACGTGTATCTGCACAAGATCTTAGAATCCAACTTTTCCACCAGAGTTCCTGCATTTAAAGCTGTGATGTGTTACCTGACTGCTCTTTATGGCTACGGTATCAGTTTCCCCTCCTCTTAAGAAAACTTCACATGCCTGTTTTTGCAACAGTGTCTTTGCAACACAGTGAATTATCAAATTTATTTATCTTTGCGGATTTTATAGGTAAAAAATATAGTTTGCATTTTTAATTGTTATGAATGGGTGTGGTCCTCAGGAGATATTTTTGAAAAGAAAAGGCAAGAAAGAGTTTAGAAATTTCAGTTTGGGTTGGAGTCAATGTCTCTTCAAAAAGCTACTTTTAAAACATTGGCCCCTCTTCTTGCAAAACGCATTTGATGTTAAGAACTTCTCAATAGCAACAAAGAATAGTGATAAGAAATAGTTACAACTGTACCTGGAAAGTGAAAGTGTCAAGTTCAAACAAAAAATGGCTGTTTGCTCCTCCCACAATGTACATCTAGGGTTAAATGAAAATAATATAAATATCTGATTTAAAGTAGTTATACATCTTTAGAACAAAAACTGTAGGTTGCATTAATGTGAACATAAGGCATAGACACTCAAATTTCTCTCCTAGTCTATTCCTGGATAGCTGTCAATAGCAAAATATCAAATATATATACATTATAGGTATTCTGTATAGATCAAAGGGATCTAACAACAACTTTGTGAGTCAGTACATAAATCTGTTACTTTTGGAGGTGATGGAATGACTGGATACCATAATGTTTTATTGCTTTCATTGTCAGAAAAAGGTGAACAGTTTGAACAGAAATAACTGATTTACAATTATGAGCTGTCATTAGATCTCGTCAGCACAGTAAGAATGGTATTAATTTTGTGACATAGTAAGTACTAACATTGCTTTTAGAACAGATACCTGCTTTTGGCCGTTAAGCATTGTGTGGTCATCTTGGTTTTCACCTTGCTTGGCACGAGAGCTGCCTCGGAGGTAAGCACGGCACCCTTTGTGTGTGCTGGGTGGGCCATGGCGGCGCGACCTGGGGAACTGGTTCCTTCCTCTCTGGGTTCTCCTCCTGCTCTCTCCCTCCCTGGTGCCGTGATGTGAGCAGTTGTTTCCCCACCACGTCCTCCACCAGGATGTTTCTGCCTCTGGGCCACCGACCATGGGCTGGCACTGTGAGTCAGAATAAATGTCTCCTCGTTCAAAGCGTGGGTGTTTTGTTCCAGAAATAGGAAAGCTGCTCAATATAGGTGCAGTGCGTTATTGTTTTCAGGTTAGAGATTATTTGATAATGGGAATTTTGCAGCATCTCAACTTTCCTTGTTGAGAGGACTGTGTGTGTGTGCACATGCACATGTGCCAGTGTGTGTGTGTGTGTGTGTGTGTGTGTGTGTTTGAGACAGGGTTTCACTACACGGTTCAGGCTGTTCTTGAACTCACTTTGTAGCCCAGGCTGACCTTGAACTCACAGTGATCTTCCTCCCAAGTGCTGGGATTACAGGCGTGAGCCACCACTCCCCACGGGACTGTCTTTTTCTGGAGGAACACTGCGGAGACATTGTAGGGGCAGGCCAAATGAATGTGGGTACACAGTGGGCTTGTGGCAAACCTGCGGGACCAAGAGCCTTGGCAATAAGTCTTATAAGGGGGTTGCTTGAAAACCTGCTCAAACTTCGCCTTGGAGAGAAACGTTATCTTTCTTATCCTGGAAAGCAAACAAACCCACACTCTGTTCTAGAGGGAGATCCTATCTTCTGAGATTTTTCACCTCAACAGGTAACTTGGAATAAATAAAAGTTTTAGAGACTCTTGGAGAATTGTCTACTAACAAGGAAGGTCATTCCTATGGCTCTGGGTCAGGTCTGAGTCCCTATTTCATCTGGTGCATTATGTTTATATATCTAAGGCATAGTTCCCATCCTAAAGATGGTCTTCTGCTAGTTGTAATCCCCAAATATGTAAAGAATTGAATGGAAATAGATAGTGGATTATGAATATAGGACATAAGAATGCTAATAACTCTGTGTATGTTTCATGTCAAATTATCAGAATAAAATAAGGGGAAGAGCTCTGGATTTCTGGCTTGTCATTTTAGGGAAACTTCAAAGACCTCTGAGTCTTCTGTATTTTTAAGTAACATCGAAGTAGATGAGATGAAGAGTTCCTGGCACACAGTCTGGTGATGTATGTAAATGTTTTAATGGGCTTGGGAAATTTGGGTCTAAATGCACATGACACTTTTTGATACTCAGCAATGAACTTCAGAACCTCAAAGGTATTCAGGTGATTTCTAAAAGCACCATAGACAAAAGGGATTTTCAGGGAGACAATTATGGTGTCCATAAGAAAAACACATCACATACACCAACCTCCTGAAATGGCTCACCTTTGCCTAAGGATGCAAAACAGAGCTCCTTGGAGTTCTCAGCAAATCCCCAAGGTAACAGGGCATGTGAAACGCAGTGAATATTTGAAGAAAGGAGCTTCTGCCAATAAAATATTCTCTGAGTCAAAGAGCTTCTTCACCTCTCAGCTGCTCAGTAACGAAAGTCCCGGTCAGGGTGCAGGCGCTGGGCTTCCTAGGTTTGGGAAGAGACTGACCAGCGCTTGTGAGTCCTATGGGAAAGTGTTTCTTTCTCACTCTTTAAAAATTGATTTTTCTCAGTCCTTAGCTGGAACTATAACTTTTTAAAATCCTACACTTCACTACTAATCACTCTGCCCATCTAGATGGAAAGGTATCTGGTTTTGTTTTGTTTAGCTCTTTAACTGAAGAATGGAGGGCTTCTTACAGCTGTAGTGAGGATAGGAAAACATTCTTCTTTTTCTTTATTTTTGCAATACATTTGCAATTTTATTTGACATTATGATGTAAAAATATTAGAGAACATACTGAATAGAGAAATTGAGCCACCCCTAATCATGTCTCTTGAATATAGAACTTACTCTTTTCATCTTAAACATTGCCTATATGTCCTTATTTAAATATGTACATATTTTCATACAGTTACCAGAGATGTCACAGCACCAATCAACTCAATTTATGCATGTATCATGTTAGGTTTTTAAGAAATGAAGTTTTTCTTTAAAAATCATCATATACTGCTAATATGTTTTAGATGCTGTGCCTTAATTTATCTTAACTATCGTCTTATTTCACTAGGAGAAATACATTTTCTTCTGTGTAATATTCAATTGCTTCTGGGGTCCACTCCTAGTTTTGATGAGGAAACCCCTCTATCATCCTCTTTTTACCTGATATGACATGTATAAGTATGCATTCAGATGGTACTAAGTAAACTAAAAGCTGTATCAACCTATTAAAGTACAAGTTAAACAGAGCTGGGTGTATAGCTCAATGGTACAGTGCTTGTCTGGCATGTGTGAAGTGCTAGGTTTGATCCTCAACACCAAGCAAAGAAAAACAGTACAAATAACCAGAAAAAGGGCTGAAATTATAGCCCTGCTGCTTGAGACTGTGATCTGATGTATCATGATGTTTGCCCGCAATGGTATTTCAGTGCTTCACAAAAAGTGTTGATAGCTAGGGGAACCTATTATCTGGACCTAAATTGATACCTTTCTGTAGGTGCAACCAATGAAAGCCTCAACCCGTGTCACATGATGTTTTTAAATCTATAAGTTTAAAAAGTCATAAAGGAAAGTAATAGTAGATGTTGTTGAGAGGTGTGTTGGAGAAAGTCTCCGCGTGGTGGTGGCCCATCCTACCTACTCAGGACACTTGGCAATGATTTAAATCTCTGGATCAGGAAATCTCTGTAGACGTTGCCTAGGCAAATGTCCTGTTGGGTGGGAAGGCTATTACATCAGAGACTGCCACCTGTTCACCCAAAACCCATTTGCTCCACTCACCTGTTCGATGTTTACCAGCCTCCTTTGCCGCTAGTTGTGGCTGTGTGACTGAGTTCTGGTGTTGTGGAGGTGAGCCATGTGATGTGTGCTATTTTCAGGCCTAGCCCACAATAACCTCTAAGAAACAAGCTTTCTTTCCCTTTCCTTTCAATGTGCAAGAGCACAATGTCCTTAGAAGATGTGACTTTCCGAGACGTTGGAGACACAGATTGAAGCTTACTTAGGAAAGCACCATTATGTGCTTAGGAATACCTATTTTGCATGTCAGCAAAAATTAGACTTCTGTGTGTTAGGCCGAGAAGACTTTGGGTTGTGTCCATAATGGCTGAAAGTGTTACTCTGATTAATATAATTATGAAATAAAAAGTTATTTGATTTGTTTAACACACATGTTATTCCTTTGTAAACAACTTGTAATGATGGGAAAGAGGATACTAGATAAACATAATTAGAAGTTAAGACACAATTGGGAATTGTGAGATATTACTTAGGGAAAAAAATTATCTATAGAATTACAAGAAGCAACACAAAGCAGTGCTTAAGCAATAGAGATCTTGGGCAGACTGGGGTGGAATCCTGACTGTACCTCTTGCTATCTACAACCCTGCACGGATTATCCAAATGTTTTTGGCCCCTACTTCCTCATCTTTAAAATGAAGCTAATAATAATATGTTCACGCAAGAACCTTGTAAGAATTAAATGGGGTCATGTGTGTCGAATGCTTGCAAAAGTGCCTGGAAAAGTAAGCATTCCATGAATATTACTTTATTATTATTACCGGGAAGAATCATGCACCAAACAGAGGCCCAAACTCAAGAGGAGTAGAGGTGTGGGGTTGGATGGGGGAGGCCTTTGTGTGTAAAAGATCAATTTGCTTTCCAATTGAGTGGATAAAGTCTGATGTCAAGACACCCCCAGTGGAGAAACATCTCAAACCTTTGGAAAGGCTATCCTTACATCCTGTTCAGTCCCCACTGCCCAGGGCATCTCCTGCCTGCTGTGGGTACCCCTTCAGCAGCACCAGCAGAGTACAGTATTGAATATCTCCCTCCCCCTTTCTCTCGGATCTCTTCTGTTCTCCATGTCTTTAGAGTAGAGAAACAAACCAGATATATAGCATTATGGTTTGGATTTAAAATATCTCTCAAAATATCATACGTTCAGAGGTTGGACTTCTGGAAGGTGATTGATCATGGGGATGCCGTTCTCATTAGTGGAGAAGTCCATTGATGAGTTCCTGAGCGAATATGCTGGTAGGAGGTCTGGCGTTTTGTGGAAGGCTGGTCACTGGGGTACGCTTTTGGGAGGCCTCTCTCTCTCTTTCTCTCTGCCTTTTGGCTGCCGTGGGTTAGGCAGCTTTCCCCTGCCAAGCCCTTCTAACGTGCCATTTCTGCTTTGGACTGAACCCTCAGAAACCATCAGCCAAAATAAGCCTTTCACAAGTTGTATATATTGGATATTTTGTCTCAGGACAGAAAAACTGACGAATATACTCAGGAGCCACAAACTTCTGTCTTCAAAGCACCTTCAACAGTGAGATATAATTCTACTTAAAGTCTACTTATTGAATCTTTAAGCAAAATAGAGACTTGAGCTATCCAGACTTGCAATTTGTTAAGTAGAAAATAGGCATAAAGATTTTTGAGTTGCTTTTATTGCAATAAATTATGTGTAACATAAAGTTTAGCACTTTAACCATCTCTTAGTGTACAACTGAGAAACGTTATACATTCACAGTGCTGTGCAACCATTACCATGATCTATTTTTAGAACTTGTTCATCATCCCAAACAGAAACTCCAAACAACAGCTCCCTGGTCCTCCTGCCCTGCAACCCCTGGCAACTCTTACTCTCCTTTCTGTCTCCATGCATTTTCCTATTCTAGGCCTTACATAGGCGGAATCATACAATATTTGTCCTTTTGTCTCTAGTTTATTTCACTTGTCATAATGTTTTCAATCCCAATTGTAGCAAGTATTAGAGTTCCATTCCTGTTTATGACTGAAGTGTATTCCATTATGTGTATATACCATAATTTGTGCAGTCATTTATCTGCACTTGAGGCGTTCCTACTTTTTGTTCTTTGTAAAGAATGCTGCTATGAAGATTGCTGTACAAATCCTTACTTACAACTCTTTTGGAAACATACCTAAACACGGAAATGCTTGTAATTTGTGTGTCTAAAAAGGGGATTTAAAAACACATGTGTCTCATTTGATCAGAATGGTGTCATTTGGTATCTTCTTACTGCCAGGGAATGAGGTGGAAATAATAAGATTTCAAATTTTACCTCAGTCTCTGAGTATAGGAATGCAAGAAAGTATGCAAAAAGGTGGGGAAGTGAATCTACCTACAGTATCTGCCAGAATATACGTCCCAGAAAGTGAGCCAAGACCACAAGTATGAGATGCCGTACTCCCACAGTAAGGAATATGGATGATAACTGATAACAGGGAATTCTTGATGATATCTGCAATGTCGATGTTATGGTTTGTACATAGATGCTCTCAATGCTGAGCCTCATGCTCATGGGCGAAGCTTTTGGAAGGTGATTGGAATATGGGGCAGTAGAGCTGACTTGCAGTTAGGAGGTGAGGTCTGGCCAGAAGAGGCTGGTCATTGGGCATGAGCTTGGGGGGTATACTTCCCTTCCACTCCTTTTGTCTTCTGCTTCCAGGACAGCAGTGGACATGTAGCAATTCCTCCACTGTACCCCTCTGTGATGCTGTCCTTCTTTGGAGCCATCTGACTATGGACTGAAATGTGAGTCCAAATAAACCTCTCCTCCTTTAAGTTGTGGGTGTCAGGCATTTTGTCCTGATAACAAGGGAAGTAACTAAGACAACTGATATTCTACAAATTTAAATGCAATGTTATATTTTTTCTTGTATCTAATTTGAATGATTTTATGACTTATGACATACGAGAACAGCTTCATCATCCAGTTTCTGTGGGAATTTAGAAAACTCTGCTTTTGATAGGTAATTACCCATGGTTTGGTTTATATAAAATAGGCGTTCAACAGAAGGGGGGCATTCAACTGTAGATAAAGATAATTAAATGATAATTAAAATCGGGTAGTTTAGCAATAAGAATACAAATGGAGAAGGGGCAAGATGATATCTGGTAAACAAAAGCATTCCTATTGGAATACTCAAAATCAAGCTCAACTAATTCTGTTTAAGATTGTTATTTAAAGATTGTTGTTCAATTACTCCAACCCTAAGTTTGGAAATAGGAAGTAGCCATTGGATGTACAGATATTCAGAAGGAACGCTTTTGATATAAATTTTCCCACTCTTAAGAAGAAAGTCACCAACATGACAGTCTTAGCAGCAATGGGTTCAAGCATAGAATGAAGGGTGGGAAGGGCAAAGTAAGAATTAGACAGAGCTAAAAAAGAGAGGGATGAAAGTATTAGTAAGGATAGAGTTTCAGGTGCATGTAACAGAGCCTGCACGCAGCACTGAGCTGAATGAGACAGAAGCTTACTTCTCTCTCGTGCAGATAGTCCAGGTTAGGAATAGTGGTTCTGTTCTGCAGGGTCATCTAGGGACCGTGGCTCCTCTGTTCTATTTTTTTTTTTTCCATACCAAGCAGAAAGACGGAAGCAGGAGTAGGGGTGAAGGATGACATATCCCTCACCTGTAAGGATTTGACCATAAATCACATCTTACTGTACCCAGGATTTAAGAATATGCCCATACCTAGCTGCAAGGGAGTCTGCAAGGGAAATATATTTCTCATATATGTATGGCTATGAGTTCAGCTAAAAATTAGGGGCATTCTTATTTTAAAAGAATGGATTTTAAGATGCGATGAGCAGTCTTTTTTTTTTTTTTTACAATAAATTGTTGCTGTTATAGAAAACAGAACATTAAAACAAATTTGAGAATTTTGAAGCTAGATGAGAATCTTGGGTTTGTGCAGAAGCAAATCCTTCACAGGCCCTTGACACGTTAGTAGTCAGTGATTCCTTGTGTGTTTTAGGGCTTTTAAGTCCATGGCCAGGGCCAGCTCTTGCTTTGCGCTGGCCTTCCTCCCAAGCAAGGCAAGCTGCTGAGAACTGTGGTGTCAGAGGGGACACACGCAGAACAAGGCCCCCTTCCCACCGTGCTGGGTTGCAGATTTGGCCAAACCCTTCCCCTGTAAACTTCTGTCTGCACAGAAAGCAGCCAGCAAAACAAGCGGGACACAGCCAGGGTGCTGTGGAGGGCACCAGAGGGGAGGAGCCAGTGCTGGGCGCCGAGAAGTTTCTGCCCAGCCTGTGAGAGGTCCCTGGGAAGGGAGAGGGGGGGGGGGGAGAGAGGAAGGGAGTCAAGGGAAGGGAAGAAAACAGCATGAGCGAAAGGAGTATGTCTACCCTTTCCTAGTGAAAGTGGGATAGGTCTGGGGAACTTACACAGCCCGGATATCCAGGCCAGCCTTGGCCCGCCGCTTCTCGCCTGTTCAAGGACTTGTTCCCGCAATTACCCACTTTCTCTGCGCTGCTGTTACCATCCCCATCACCACACAAACGTGGCAGTATTTTCCGACTAAGAAAGTACTTCCCCGACCTCGCTCTCTGCTCCGCTCAACAGCCATGCTCCAGAAAAAGGACATTTTGAAATGCCTTGTGGAGAGGACTTCTCCTGAGGCGCGGGAACTGAGGGTCAGGACCAAAGATGGGGATAAAGAGGAGGTTAAGAAGGGATGGACAGACTCTCTCTGTTCCCCAGCTATCAGCACACTTTTCCTATCAATCTTAGTCTTTTTTTTTTTAAGGGAGAGAGTCACGCTAGGTGAGTTACCAGTGTAAGGGAGAGGGCTGTGCCTTCCCTTTTCCTCGCCTGACACAAGTGAGAGGACCCTGAGATCCGCGTGTGATCACAAGTGGAGGAGACTGGCGCCCACTCCCCCCAGTACCTGCGCCCCCTGCTCACTGAGGGAGGGGCCGGGAGCCAGGCTGGGCGGAGAGGCGCTGCAGCCAGCGGGCTGCTCACCCCAGTTGGGACTGTGGGGTTTCCCTGGTTCAAGGAGACCCAGCGCAAGGTTTGGAGCGGCCAGCCGGGGCAGCAGGGGGAGCGGTGGGGGCAGAACTGAGGAGGCAGAGCAGATCGGAGCTGCGGTCAGTCTCCCACTTCGGGAAGACTGGCGGTGGGAGTTAGGGAAGAACACAGCCACCTGGTCCGCGCTCCAGATCTCCGAGCTGCTGCCATGCGGGGGCGGGTGGAGTCAGATTCAAGTCACTGATGAAACCAGTGTTTTAAATTGGACAGACAGTGACTGAAAGCAACCGGAAAGTTATGAAATCTGCTAAATATTCCATTAAGCAACAAGAAAATGAAATTCAACTGGAAAGTGATTGAAAGCCAAAAATGAACACACTAAAACCATTTGACGTTTAGACTTCACTGAGTCCAGACTTCTTAGTAAACTAGTTGCATCTATACTTGTCTCCCCTCTTTCCTCTCTGCATTGTTTTATAACTAAAATCTAGTTATTTATTTGTGGTACTGGGAATGGAACCAAGAGCTTTTGCACAGAGCCACATTCTCAGTTCTTTTATTTTATTTCTTTTGAGACAGGGTCTCATTAAGTTGCCTGGGCTGGGCTTGAACTTGTGATGCTCCTGCTTCTGCCTTCTAGAGTGCTGGGATTACAGGCAAGTACCACCGTGGTCAGCTAAAATTTATTTTCATCAACCATGGCATGTTTCTTTAGGTTTTCTTTATCTCTCTCTTTTCTAACATGTGCGTATGTGTAAGGGAATCCCTTCCCCGTTCTCCTGTGCAAGGCTCCTGTCTCTTGGGTCCCAAGTGTCCCTTGCTCTTGGAGACAGTGATGGCTAATCTGGGTTGTCAATTTGACTGAATTGAGAAATCACCTAAGAAATCAGTAAAGCACACCTCTGTGTGTATCTGGGGGTGTTTCCAGGGATGAGTGAATCCTGAAGGCTCAAACTTCATCAGTAGATTAATCTATTGAGATTGTAATTTGGTAGCATTGTTGTGGGGCAGTGAGGCCTGACTGGAAGGAATGCTCAGGGAGGTGTGACTTTGGAGTCCCCAGCCCCTTCCTCTGGAGCACTTGCCCTCTCTGCTTCGTGACTGCCATGAAGTAAACAGCTTTCCCTTGCCACAGCCTTCTGCCATGGCAATTCTGCTTCACTACCTGCCTAAGACAGTGGAGCCAGCTGGTCATGGACTGAGACCTCTGAAACCTTGAGTCAAAATAAACCTTTCTCCCTTTAAATTGTGTATGTCAGGTATTTTGTCCCAGCAATGGAAAGGTTACTAATACGATTACCCTCTTTGTTTTACTTTTGTGTTATGTGTTTTGTTTTTTGGTGCTGGGGATTGAACTTAGGGCCTTGTACATGCTAAGCACATGCTCTACCACTGAACTACACCCCGGTTCTATCCTCTTCTTTGATGGAGTACATCATCCAGTACTTTTCTAAGAAAGAATGAACAGGTGGTAAATTGAGACACTGCACATTGGAAATACTCTTCTACTTTCACATTTGATTTAGTGTTCTTCATCTAGGGACCTTGGGGTTCTTCCTCTCAGGGGTTCTAGTCTTTGGTCTGGGGGTAAAGGGGCAGTCACTCTGCTGTGTTGGGTGAGGACTGGCTCTATGGGGCTCTTCTGAAGATTTTCACCACACGTGCTTTCAGCTCTTTCTAGCAACCTGCTTTCACAAGTGTCAAGTACCTTCAAGTCGCAAGGCTTACTGAGGTTCTTTGGCATGAAGTAGACCACTTCTTGTTCCTCCGGTCAGCTGGTTCTTAGCTTCAGTTCTCTTCAGGTAGCTAACGCAGTTACCTCCCACCCCTCTATTTTCCAGATTCCAAAAGTTTGCTGGCTTTATCTCCTTCCCGTGTTCCTCCCTTTTCTGTTCAATTTCTGACCACTATGCTGTGAGCAGCTTTCCTCTGCTGTGCTCTTTGGCCATGCCATCTTGCCTTGGAGCCAACCAACTATGGATTGAAAGATGAGCCAAAATTAGCCTCTCCTCCTTTCAGTTTTGGGGGTCGGGTATCGTGTCTGGCACCAAGAAAGAGACTGAAACAGTCTGACTGGCATGGAGTGAGAGAATAGAGACCTGTAGGTTGAATGATGAGGAATAAAAAAAAACTGCATTTACTTCCATTTCATTATGAATCCCCACTAACATGACACTAAAGGGGTTTACATGTGTAGGACCTGACTTCCCTCAAGAAGGCTTACCTCTACAGGTTCTACCACCTCCCCACAGAGCCACTGGTTGCAACCAAGCCTTTAACACATCTTTGACAGGTCTTTGGGGGACATTTTAGGTCTAAACTTTTGAAGAAATTGTTATAAGAACAGATCTTAGGGTTGAGAGTAAGTAGAATTTGTCTTTATTCAACTATGGCAGCACTGAAAGGCTTGGACCCTGGTGGAGTCCAGTCAGACATCAGTCGCGAGAAGGAGAGATTTCTGCCATGCTCTTGTTCAGGGATCTTAGAGCGCAGTTAGGATTTCTCCAGGATCCTTTCTTTATGGAGGGCTGTCAGATCTCTGGCTATACAGCCCGGCTGTGAAGGCTATCAGGACCCTGGCAGATTCAGTCAGCCATTAAACACCCTCTTGGCCCTGAGGTAAGGGCCTTGAGCTTGGGACTATGTGCCAGGTGCTCTGCCTATACTGTCACAGAAATCCTGGCACTCGCCCTGGCGGGGTCTGCCTTGCTACACCATCCTTCTCATTTGTCCATTCACTTAACAGCATCTATTGCACACATATTACTTTCCAGTCACTGGTCTACAAACTGTGGTTGCAGAGGAGAGAAAGGCCAGGTTGTCGTTCTCACGGAGCTTACATTCAGGTGGAGTAGACACCCAAATAAACAGAGAAATACGTGGATTAACATTTCAGACTAGATGATAAAAGGAATCCTGAAGTAGATCAACAATTGCTAGAGTGTGGTCCATGGACACCTGGGAGTTCCTGAGACCCTTTTAGGAGGTCAGCAGGGGTCAGAATTATCTATACGAAAAATACGAAGATGTCATTTGCCTTTGTCACTCTTGTTCTCTCGCCACTATGCAATGGTGTCTTCCAGAGGCTCTAATACATGTGACGTTGCTGTTGCTGAGGTAGGATCTGTGTACCAGCACAGAGAGTACTGACAGACACAACCCACATGCCTTTGGAGTCTCTAATACCTTTTAAGACTGTAAAGTGGCCTTGAGAAAACATAGTTGGAGAACTATTATAGTGGACAGAAGCAGGAGTGAGGGAGGAGTTGCTGTATTATGGCGTCTGTACCAAAAACATCAGTGCTAGCCAGGCACGGTGGTGCACACCTGTAATCCCAGCACTTGGGAAGCTGAATCAGGTAGATCACAAGCTCAAGACCCACCTAGGCTGCTTAGCAAGATCCTGTCCCAAAATGAAAGGGCATGGAGATGTAGCAAAGCTTCTGAGTTCAATTCCCAGTACCCCTCCACCACGAGTCTGTTCAGTGGGTGTTCTGCTGGGCAACCCGGTTGGGCACTGGTACCTGGGCAGAGGTCATGACAGTCACTCCATGGAAGCACAAACCCAAGGTCCGAAAAGAACCCCAGGAACTTGGTGAATGTGGCACTGGGGCATCTCTCCTTGTAACATGGCTGGGAGCTGGTCCCAAGGTGGGGAGAGGGCAGTGGTGCCCAGGGGCACCCAACAACAGGGGGGTTTCTCTTTACTCTTTGAAACCCAGGCAGACTCTTCTGGGGGTTTTGCATCTTATAAACACACAGAACTTACTCTATGAGCCCAAGAAATGAGAGGTGATACCATTTCGGACAACAACCATAAAAAGCAGAGAACTCCACGGCCTCAGACCCCTGCCCATCCCCCTTAAGCCAGTGACGAGGGCATCGAGTTACTTTGACTTGGTTTCTGCCGGCAGAATCTCAGGAGGCAGAGGGCAAGGAGCCCAGGAAGCTGGATCACTCCCCAGGTGAGTAGCTGTGACATGATGGCGTTTGCCAGGCTACTCAGCAAATTGTTCCCCCAGCGGAGCTGCCTCAGCTCGACAGTCTGTCAGCCACATTTACTGGGAGCCCTCTAGCAATGTGAATTGGTAGGTGATTCAGGCATTGAAGTAGCAGTTCCCAGGAGCTGAGGGCTAAGTTATCTATCTATCAAATCCTGTCTCTCTGCTGACATCCGGAAAAACCAGGTGACACCCACACACCTGAGGCCTCAGCAGCAACCCAATTAAAGGTTGCAGTTTTTCTTTAGTTACTTTCTGACCTTGGAGTTTGAGAGTGTGGGGCGTTGGGCTTTGCTTCTGATCAAACTGCAAAAATATCTCAAGGTCTAAGCATTCAAAAATTAACACTGACGCATGTGCATATATCTGTACGTATTTTGCTGGGTCATTTTTGGTAGGACCTAAATTGATCCCTGGACAGTGACTGATCACCAAGCACTCACTTATTTCCACAAGCAGCAGAAACCTGTCCAGAAAAAACCCTGAACATGCCACCCGATAAAGGTTTAAGTGGGCTTTCTGCCAATGAATTGCATTTGATAGTTGCGTGGGTGCAGCCCATGGCAGGAATCCACACAGCTCACAGGAGATCTGTGGGGCCCTGGGGTGTTGCAATGTCACTCTGTCTGGGTAAGTGACAGCCAGGATGTGGGATTTGGTGATTATTTTTGGTTTGGTTTGTTTCTAGCTCAGAAGAAAGACTATATATAACATTGAGTGAGGCATAACTTCCAGATTGTCAAGGTTGGTGCTAATAGTGAATGATATACTAATATATGTTACACGGAACCACAAGCTTGCAAGAGCAGTGCTCACATACTAGATGAAAAGATAAATCTTCTGTTGTGTAATGGGAAAAGAAAGCTGGCAATGTAAATGCAGTCTTAATATATTTTTTCCAGCATTGCATGTGTAATTAGGCATTCAGTGACTTCCTCATCTAAGGAAATTTGACTTTAATGGGAGCTATGTAGCTAACTATCAAAGGAATCTTTTGAAAATGCAGGGGTGAGGATGAGACAGTAGTAACTATGAGGATGTATTATTTCCTTGGCCTTCAAACAAAACAAAAGAAAACAAACAACTTCACTACCACCAGTCTGCCAGCATGTAAGCTATGCAGATAGATACTAGATTCATATTCTGAGCCTTTGGAAATTAAGCCAGAAAGAGAATGGTCAGATAATTTTCATCTCCTAATGTGTATGTTATGTTTTGATCACTTAAGATTCCCTCCCCCACAAAGAGTTTTGTTTAATGAATGTAATTTCTTTGGCATCTGGAGATTGCACAGTTTATGATGTAGTCTCACGATATCTTGGGAAATTAAGGCATAACCTTAGATAAAGCCAAAGTTCACCATTAAGAAGAGATAGTTTTAAATGGGGAGTTTAACCAAATCTGATGTAAGAGTCCCTTCCTACCCAAGAGCTATCCCCCAAATGTCCAGACAATCACAGGCAGCAGCTGGGAGCAGGGACCCTGGGTCAGGATGAATGCTAGATCTGATAGCATTTTTAAAAATGTTTGCTGGAAGCCAAGGCTGGAAAGGGTTAAGGAAAGACAGAAATTGAGTTTACAGATTGGAGGCTGTGGACTGGTCCTAAAGGCAAGAACTCGCTTCCGATGCCCCAGCCCTGCCTGGGTGGGTCACCCTTGGGATAATCTTCAGAGGCCACCGTTTAGGGGGGTGCTGACTCATGTCCTTTCAGCCGAGGCCAGGATCCCTGCGTGATTTCAAAACACAGGGCTACACAGTTCATCTGCTAGGGAAATACATTCTTTCTAATCAATGGTGACTAAAAATTGTTTTGGGAGAAAATCTACCAACTATTCCATGCCTGGCATTTTACAGAAAATATTTTGAGCTGTCAAAAGGGGGCATCCTTGCTTTTCTAGAGAAAAGAAGCAACGATTTGAGCTTGCTCTTTCGAGCAGCGTAGGTGGGAGTGGTAGGCAGCCGCAGAGCCCTGAGCAATTCAAAACAGATCAGGTGTGCTGTGGAGGCCACATGTGGGGTGTGGACCCTGCCTTCGTCTCTGTGGGCCAGTAATATCGGCATCACCCAGGGGTCCAGTAGGGGCAGGCTCTCAGGCCCCACACCAGACCAGCTGGACCAGAATCTGCATTTAACAAGGTCCCAGGTGGCCTGTGAGCGTCTCCATGTTTGAGAAGCACAGCTTCATAGTGCCGATTCCCAAACTTCTCTCGGGTGACGGGCTGGGGAAGAAGTACCTGGGTGTTTGTTAAAAACGGGTTTCTGGCCTTCCAACCCTAAACTACTGGCCAGAATTCCCAGCAGAGAGGCCTGGCAACCTGTGTACTTAACAAGTGCCCCCGGGAAGGCAGTCATGTGTAAAGAGTAAGGAACACTAAAGATACTGCTGTCTTTTTGAAGGAAATATATAGCATGGTCCTAAAGGAAATAGCTTTCTCCAGAGCACACCTTCCTCTTGAGAAGACGCATCTCCCTTTCCTTGCTACTGCTACTCTTAAAAATAGGATGCTAAGGAGAGAGAAGAGGGAAGCAGAGGAGAAATACAAGGGCAGCTGTCACTGCTGCAGGGTTTAGCAGGAGAGGCCAGCGTTCTGGGCTCCGTGGGAAGCGGGACACGGCCAGCAGAGGGCAGCAAAGCACGTCCTGCTGCGAAGACCGAGTGAGACTCGGCAAGATGGACACAGGGAGAGGACTTCAGCTACATCCTTCTGGGACTTTCTCCGGAAGTGCACCTGAGGTCTGGCTGGACTGACACTGTGTGCGCCAAGTCAGTGGGGTCACACTAGACTTCCAAGGCCTGAAGCCAGCACTGTCCAGTACAAATAGTGACCCATTCTTTTCATACAATTATCTTGTCTAGAGGCTATATTTAAAAAAGAAATGGATGGAAATTATTTTAAGAACATATTTTATATAACCCAGTTTACCCAAAATATGATCATTTCAACATGTAATCGGTATAAATATTATTATTAATAACTGTTTGGGTTCTCTCTATTGTACTAACTCTTCAAAATTCAGTGTGCTTTGTATATCACTTTGAACTAAACACATTTTCATGTGTGTGGTGGCCACAAGTGGCCAGTGACTACAGCTTCAGGGCTGAGGGCAAGGTGTCAGGCTAGGGAAAGGGGAATTAGGACCGGAAATAAGGCAGAGAGACAGATTCGGATGGTTTTGTACACAGCCAGACATACACGGGCGGGGGGCATGTGTCAGTTCATTACTGAGCATCTCTTGCAGGCTGGGAGCTGGAGATACACGACTCATCAACACAGTCCCTGGTACTGAGTCCCTGGGGGGAGAGCAGTGGGGAGGCAGCCTGGACACAGAACCTGAATCTGTGTGGTCCCACTGTGGCAGCTGTATGGGCAGGCTGTGTGCATCTGACCTGGGGGAGGGGCTCTGAATCTGAGTCAGAGGATTTTTGTTTGTTTTTGTTTTTCCTTTTCATAGCCATTTCTAAGTTTACTTAGAAGTTGTTTGATACAGAGTCATTTTGTCTGGAGAAAACATATCTGGCTGAGGTGAAAATCCCTAAGCTGCTGGGTCTCCCTGAAAGGAAAGACAAAAACATCGGCAGCTGACTATGGCACAGAAATCCCGTCTGGGGCATCCCCTTGACCTTTTACCAAAGGTTGGACCCGCCACATTCAAGGTCTCTTGTGTCCCGACTTATGCTGTTCTAGGTTAATGCTATTTTGGGAGTATGGTTCTTCATTTCAGTGTGAATTTCCTCATTTTTTCTGCACAAATTGAGTGAAATCCTTAGTGCATTTCCCCCTCTTAGATGGATAGAAGCTAAAAGAGAATGGAAGGCCTCCAGCTGTTTGAGGCTCTGTCCTCAACGACAATCAGAATTCTCCATCTTTTCTTGTTCTTGGCACTTTCTGATTGAAATAAGATTCCAGCATTTATCTGCACCTGCAATTTTGACAAGAAAGGAAAATTTAAAAGACAAGTGAAAGAATTCTCTGAGGGAAGTCGATGAGTCCACAGTAGTCAGACGCATGTGAATCTCGTTTTGCATTCCTCCGTCAATTAGGCTGCAGTCACATATTGGAGAGCGGAACTTAAGTCTGTGAGTAGAAATGCAAAAATGTGCGTCGATCAGTAGCTGGAACCTTCCTCTGGAGCGAATATTATTTGGAGAGCAGCTGATGATCCATTCAGCATTGAAATGAAGAGGATTTTGAGTCAAAGAGGCCACTTTAAATTATAGATTTGAATTTAGTTGAAGGTCAAACTTATCTTGCATGAATAAAATGTCCAGAGATTTTGGAATATACTCAGAAAATAGCAGGCTATCTTGAGCACATAAGCATTTCCTTTAGGAGATAAGAGCAGTTTAATATTATTGCCCTTTGCATAATTATTGATCTTATTAGCATAAGAGATACTGAAAAGGAAGGCAGAATAACAATCCGATGAACACCTTGATTCTCAACGGCTACAACCATAGGTTTTGACAGGAAGTTCCCTGGAGACTTGACAAAATTGTAAAGGGAATTTGGCACTGGCCAGTGATTTTATTTTGGTTAAATAAATGGAAAAGATGACCCGCTGGAAGAGGCTTATTTGGCCGATCCCATGTGACATAAACAATCGCCCATCTCCAAGAGTTTGGGAATCATCTGTAGGACCATAATGTTGGTCTGGTTACCTGAATGCATGTGTAACCTTACTCGAAGCTTCCTAGCAGCCAAGAAGAAGAGGGAAATACAGCAAGTTGTAAACTCCTCATTTAAGAGGCAGACATGTACTCAACTTTCAAAGGAAACTAGGACGTTCATGGGATTGATTGATGACTGTCACATTTTTTCTAAAAGTTACTGGCAGATTAATGATTAGAATTTAGGAAAGTATTAAAGCACTTCAGAAGTTTTCGAACCTGTTAATAAGAATTAACTTCTTGTCCAAATTCCTTCCCCTCAATGCTAATCTAAAATCTCTGTTTTTCCCCCTATGGCTTGCTGTGTTAATTGGATTACAGAGATAATCCCTCTCCATAAAAAGTAATCTCTACAGGTTTTGGAATCCACATTCTGCTGTATTTTGTAGGATTATCTCTCAAAGACAACAGATTAGAAGCGTTGGTTAGAGCAAATAAACCGCCTTCGGTGCTGTCACCCCTTTCAGTGAAGGTGGGGCTGGAGTGCCACGGGGTTCTAATGAATAGGAGAACACTAGATCAGCAGTCTGAGCCCTCAGTCCTAATCTCAGTCTTGTTGCTCATTAGTAGTGTAATTTATGCACCACTTTTGTAGGACTTCTCTGACGCTGTTTCCTATTCAAAAGGAGGAGACAGTAGTACTGGATCAACATTTCTCAAAATGCAGTCTGAAAGAGATATATTTATATATATATATGTGTGTGTGTGTGTATATATATATAATATTTTTTGGCAGTACTAGGGATTGAATTCAGGGCTTTGTTCATAGTAGGCAATTATTTTACTATTGAGTACATTCACAACCTTGGTTCTCCAAAAGTCTTAATACATAGTCCATGAATAAGGACTTGGAGGTCAAGTATATTTGGGAAAATTTACATAGCACCACCTTTGAGGGCAGTGGTGGTGAACACATAGCACATGTTGTGCAGTAGACTGCTTGTATCATTGCCAACACTGTTCTAGAGCACCAGAATACCCATTAGCAAGTCACAGGCTTGGAAGAGTCTTGTAGTAAAGAAATGTGTGTGTGTGCATGTGTGCCCATGCATGCATGTATAAGATGTATATTAAATATATAACATTTTTAAATATAGGGGTTTTTGATGTTATTTGGCTATAGAATGCTTTCTTCTAAAGAAAACATTAACTTTTTGAATATGGCTGGTAAGTGCTGAAGAAAATCAAGTGTTCTCAGAATTTTTGTTCTCAGGGCTCTTAAAAATGAGTGAAGGCTTTTACTGATGTGTTAGTCTATTGTTATTTATCGCATTAGATGTCAAAAAGATATATTTATGTACTAGGTAAAATAAAAATGATAAACACATGTTAATATGTTAATAATTTGGGTTTTCAAAGAGTAACTATATTTTCTTAAACAAAATTTGTCTAGAAGAGTGGCATTGGTTTATAGGCTTGAAATTATCCTTAATCCCTGGTTTCATAGAAAGTATCTGAACTCTCATGTTTATTTCTGTGTCCAACCTGTTGTGATGTATTGTTTGCTGACATATGTGGAGAAAATCCAGTTTATAAAGATATGAGTTGAAAAAGGGAGAATTCTAATAACTTTTAATATAATTATGGCTATTCTTATACCACATCAAAATTCAAGGTATACTACAGTATGTAGAATATGAAGTGATATCAATGCATTTTTCAGACTCTGTTCCATTAAAATTCATCAGTTTATCTGATACTTTGAATGAATATAATCGTGCATGCTTTTATAACATCATGTGTTTGTCATTTGGAAAATATTGGCTCATTAAGTGATGCAGACCTTCCATCTGCTGACACATTTTATTACACAACTAAATGGTACCAAGCATACAATGTCCAAAGATCACATTTGTTATTATCACCATAAATCTTATCTGAAGAGTATTAGGAAGCCATCAAGCTCACCGTGACAGGTACAAGTTCACCAAACTTCAAAATTTTATTTGAAATTTTGAATTTTATCAGTGGCAACAAATACTGTCAATTGTTTTCCTTGAAGTAATGGGCTCAACTCATTGTTTTGGAGACTGCCTCACCAAGGACATTCTTTGGAGACATCAGCCCTTGCTACTGCTCTTCCTCTCCCGCTCCTCCTCCTCTTCCTCCTCCTCTTCTTCCTCCTCCTCCCCCCTCCTCCTCCTC
>NW_004955424.1:23127617-23145603 GCF_000276665.1 Chinchilla lanigera
CTTCTTCCTCTTCCTCTTCCTCTTCCTCTTCCTCTTCTTCTCCACCTCCTCCTCCTCCTCCTTCTCCTTCTCTTCTCCTTCTCCTCCTTCTCCTTCTCCTACTCCTTCTCCTTCTCCTACTCCTTCTCCTTCTTCTTCTTCTTCCACTTATTTTCAGACAGGGTCTTGCTTTGTACTTCAGGTTGACCTTGAACTCACTATGTAGCCCAAACTGGCCTTGAACTGGAAGTAATCTCCTGCATTGTCCCCCCAGACTTCTGGGGTTAAAGGGGTGCACCTCAATGCTCATCTTGAATTTGATCTTCTTGAAGGTCCTGCTTATTTTAAGATCTAAAATGAGCTGGGCATGGTTACACACCTTTAATCTTCAACTCTCTGAGGGAGGGGGCAGGAGGATCAAAAATTTGAACACACCCTGGGCAACTTAGCAAGACTTTGTCTCAAAATAAAACAAATAATTTTTTAAGAAGTTCAGTATAGAAGCCCTTGGTTCATTCCCAGTACCACCACCTCCAAAAAAATCTAAAATGAGGACAAATATAGATTCACATTTACTTTTTTTAACCTGATCTCTCTTTGTGTGAATTTTTTTGCAATTGCCTGAGCCTAGGGGTTCAGTTTGTGACCCTGGAGCAGAGTAACACAAAACCAAGTGGTTAAGGGTGTGAACTCTGGAGCCAAAATGCTTGGGTTTGAATCCTAGCTCCATAACTTCCTAGATATGTCACCTGGGAGTTACTAAACCTCTCAATGCCTTTGTTTTCTTGTCTCTTTAATGGGCATAATATAAGTCTCTATTGCATGGGTTTTTGTGAAAATTAGGTAAGCTAATTGCACACAAAGTGGTTAAAACTGTGGCTGGTACATCTGGTCCTCAGTTTGTCCATGTTATGATTACTGATCCACAAGAGGACCCAACTCCCTGGCTTCCTGGGGTATGAGTTGAGGACCAGCCACTGTGTCCTGAGGACTGCTGAGGGCCCACAGGGCTGGTGGTCGGGGCTGCAGCAGCATCTCTCAGGTTGCAGACATTCCATCCTTTTGCCTCTGAGCCAGTTGGGGGCTGGGGTTTTCTGTTCCTTATACCCAGAAAAACCTTTGCAAGATGAGAACCCAACTTGTGTTATGAAAATAGCCTTTTAATGTGGCTTGACAGATTTATCATTTCAGCTGAAAAGGATCCCCTTATGCCCTCCTCCAGTGCAGGAGAGGGTGTTAAAAAAAGGGGGGAGCCTCTAGTCTGTTGTTAACGTGTGTAGTTTGATTTTTGATCTATTGTACACAACTTAAGTGCCCTTGATCTCTCCGATGAACAGTTGTTAGATAGATATCTTGTTAGAGGTTTCCTTATGCTTGCCAAATGTTGTGGTTTATGTCTGCATGTCCCCCCAAATCCTTATGCAGTCATGGGGTGGGCTTCTATTCTAGATTTTTGATTGATCCATAGTCCAATGCTGGGATTATGTGTGTGAGTGCTACACTCACCCTGGGGTGAATTGTAAGGAAGGGAAAGAGGCTACTTGTCACTCCTCCCCATTTTGCTCTTGTTGCTTTGGCTACCTTCTGCCACCATGAAAGGTTGCCCTCTGCCATGTGCCACCCTCCTTTGGAGGCAGCCAAGCATGAACTGAAACTTCCATGAACTGTGAGCTAAATAAACCTTTCCTTCCTTAATTCTGGGTGTCAGGTATTTTGTCTCAGCAATGAGAGAAAAGTAATGAAGACACCAAAGAAAAGCTTGGGGATTCTGTTTTCAGCATTCAGAACTGTTTCCCATGCTCCACTTCCAACAGTCCCAAGTCCATTTCTGTAGATGGCAGGTGTCTCCTCCAGTTCTTTATTCTTCCCATCAGTTCTTCCGTTGACATGACCATTACTCCAGGGGATGACCTTGAGATGGCCTTGAAAAACTTGTTTGCCTTAATTCCAAATATAAAAGTGTTATGGAACCCGGTACCAAGCCAAATGGAAAACACTCTGCACCAAGGACTTGGAAGGCAACCAAGTTTATTACACTGGCAGGCTGATGGGGGATCTCTCCCAAAGCATAAGCCCTGAGCTGCCTTTGGAATTGGCTTATTAGGTTTTGCGTACAAGAAGTACAAAAGCTTGAAAGCATGGTGAATTTCTGTTGGGTAGTGTTGGTCATCTCTCCTTGCTGGGTAGAAGGTCCTTGAAGTAAGTAATAGTGTTGGTCCTCTCTCGTTGCTAGAAAGTACAGGCTGTGCAGCTGGGTGCAGTCAAACTGAGCTGGGTCAGGTTATCTCTGGTTTAGTCAGCCAAGGCTGAGTGAGTCTAACAGATGAGCTACACTGTGGGCTGCATGATCTTCTTCTGTCTTAACATGGTGTCAGACTACTAGTTGATTTTGAAATTTTTAAAATTTCCACCACAAAATAAAAGATACATTGTTCATAAAATTATTTAAATTCTACAAATACTGAAATTCAAAATCCTTTAGTTTAGAATCAAGGGTTAGCAGTGTAAAGGGGAGAAGACTGGATGCCTTAATGTTGGTCACTGATATCAACACATGTGAAAAAGGAGTATGTATCTGGTAGACAGCATGTGTACACATGCAATGGCATGGATTTCTACAGCGCATAAAGAACTATTTCAGTGCAAGAATAAAAAGACAAATAACCTAGCTTAATATGATCTGAGTAGACACATCTCCAAAGAGGATACATGGATGGCCAATAAGCACATGAAAAATGTTCAACATCACAGCAATGAAAATGGAAACTGAGGTACAGTGGTACCTCTGTTCACGAACACTTTTGTTTGCAAACAATTTGGTTCACAAACAGAAGCATTTGTCAAAGTTTTGTTTTTATTCGCAAACTCTCTATGGGTGACAAACATGACCATGGCCATCTTTCCCACACAAAAACAAATGTGGGCATCTTTTCCAAAACTGTAGAACAAATTTAAGTTCTTGCACCAAGGTACTACTTCATACCCAGTGGGTCACTACAATCAGAAATTCAGAAGATAAACGGCAAGTTGGTGAGGCTGTACAGAAATCATAAGCTTCAGATATTGGTGATGGGAATGCAAAATGATGCAACTACTTTTGAAAATGGTTTGGCAAGTCCTCAAGAAGTTAACCATAAAGTTACCACTTTACCCAGCAGTTTCTCTTGTAAGTATATGCCCAAGAGAAATGAAAACATGTTCACACAAAAAACTTATACACAGGTGTTCATAGCAGCATTACTCATAATAACCAAAGTGAAAAGGGAAAACAACCTAAATATCCATCAACTGATATAGTGTGTGGATGCAATGTAATAGTATTTACTATAGCAAGGACTGGAGCACTGATGCATGGAGGGATCAAGGAACATTGAAAACAGGGTCAAGGAACCTTGAAAACATTTTGTTACATGAAAGAAACTGGTCACAAAAATCATGTACTGTATGACTGCATAAATAGAAATGTCTAGAATAGTGGATATAGAGACAGAAAGGAGATTAGTGGTTGTTTAGGGCTGGGGGAGAGGATTTGATGGGAGGGATGGAAGGTGATAACTAAAGAGCACAGGGCTTCCTTCTGGCACAGTGAAAATATTCTAAGGTTCTTGTGATTGTTTCACAACTCTGGGAAGAATTGTACACTTTATGTTGGTGAACTGCATGATGTGTGAATTATATCTCAATAAAACTTAAAATAAGAATGTTGTCAATGAAAAAAAAAAAAAGAATGTTGTCAATGAAAATTTGGCCGGGGATATCTGTAGAGAAAGGTGGGATGAGGCATTTTCTTCCTTAAGAAGAATGATGTGCTGTAGAGAAATGAGACTGAATACCATCTGACCTCCTGGGATCTGCTTTGGTCTCCCAGAGAAATCATTAGATCCTTAGTTCAGCATGACACAGGGAAGGGCTGAACTTGGGTTAGCACTAGAACTTTCTAGACTGTGGAGAGGTATAGCTCATTGAAAAAAAATACATTGGTGTTCTGATATATAAATTTCAGTCTCTAGTGAACTTAGATAGCTGGAGTTTACCACTGATCATCTCTGGGTTGTTTGATCAAGTCCATTTTTCAGACACTGCAAGCTTGAGGGTCTTATGCTTGACAGTGATATATTCATCCAGGTCAGTTCCAGTCATGAGGTCTCTTGAAGACTTTCCCTCCACAACACCATGACCTTTCTGCTCACACATCTCTCTAACTATAGCCAATGTGGCAGCATGATACATGTGCAGATATTGATCTTCAGTAGCTTGAACAAGAACCTTGCCAGTTCTGTAAACCAAACATTTGGTTTTTAAGCAAGACCTTTAATTGCTATCGATGGGTCTGACATTCTCAGTATGGGCCTGTGGTCATTTATTTGGCTCCTTTGACTTGGGAGGGTGAAAAGTGCACTGAGAAATGGAGTAATGTCTGACCCTGCTGGTGGACTTGGTGGCCTGGAACTTGTTACTCGGGTGATTTGGAGCATGCCTCTTCTGCTCCCTGCTCTGCTTTCCCAACTGGCACAGAAAGGCACATCCTCCAAGTGCTGTGACGGAGAGGGAGGTGGGCGGGCCATGCAGGAAGGGGTGACAGGTATGATCAAGGAACACACAGACACGTAGTGAAGTCTTGCTATCAACCTGGTGTTTCCACTTATGCAACAAGTACTGAATTCCTGGCTAGCAATATAAGAGAACAAACCAGACACACCAGCCACTTCCCCCAAGGAGTTTATATTTTGAAATATGAGGAAGGTGATAATAGTCACTAATTCAATGAGGATACCTCCGTGTTTGCATAGTTGGATACATGGTCATTTGTGCTAAATATTTATATCACAGCGCTGCCGTAAACTTTACAAGCTACGTGCCTGTGGAAAGCAGGACAGTGCCTTAGTCACCCCTCTCATCCCTGAGACACAGTACCCGGCACCCATAACTTAAAAGGTGAGAGGTTTATTTTGGTTCACAGTTTCCATCCATGGTCAGCTGGTACCAAGGCAGAAACAGGGTGGCGAGTGCTGTGGCAGAGGAAAAGGTGCTCAACCTGTGGGGGCCAGAGAGCAGAGAGAGAGGGGCGGAGCCAGGCAGGGAGATACTGTGCACCCTTCCAGGTCACGGCCCCAGTACCTGGCTCTTCCTAACAGCAGGGTCAGCTGGTGAACGCACCAGTGGACTTATGCACGGATGAGTATAGGACCCCTTTGATCCAATCACCTTCCAAAAGCCCTGCCTCTGGACACATGAGGCTTTGGGGGACATTTTAAATTCATACACTAGAATACTAAACATGAGCATTTAGAGTAAGTTTGAGCCACAGATTCTGGGGGTGATATTTGCATATTTATTTGAATATGCATATTGCATATTGACTGCATCATCCTGACTCTCCAATGCCTATTTGAGTAACCTGCAAGGGCACCACATTTTGGGGACCCTGTTGAAATTACTGGATTTGTGGCAGTACACAATGGGCTCCACAATGAGAAAACAAAGCTTGACTCTTAAAGAAAGACTGGACCTGGGCTATAATTTCAAGCCTGTCTGAGGCTAACAGAAAAGAGTTAGAATGTAAGGAAATGACAGAAACTCTGAGAGACTGAAGGTGCAAGGGAAACCCCAGGTAGAGGAGAGGCTGGCACACAGCACCAAGGGCCGGAGGGCCTGGCAGAGGCCGCTACCAGCAGCAGGCTCTGCTCCACAGTGGAGTGGGGCTGGACAGCATTTCTCTGTTTCCGTTTCACCAGACTCTGCTGTTGTTTACATTTTAAAATATTATGAGGTGCAGCAGAGGGAGAGAAACGGTACGAGATGTGGCAGAAGTTTGACAGCAACAAATATAGCTGGTTTGCAAAACAAAAATAAGAAGATAAGAATAGACCAGGGTATTAAGAAAAACAAGGTACTTCTTTAAAAAGAGAGGAAGAGAAACTAAAGTCAAGACAGGAATTTAAAGAGTATGAATTCTACTACTACGCTAGGAAGTGGAAGGCGGCACAAGAAAGCAGTTACTGCTCGTGGGGAGGGGGCAAACCGAGGACTGAGGGAAGGGCTAAGCTTACACAGCTTTGAGAAGGGCTTTATAAGAGGAAGACCACAAATTATGAATAAAAACTTAGAAATATAGGCCTTGGGAGGGGCCTCTGCCAGTTCTGGGCCAGAAGTTCAGCAGAGATAGCTTCCCAGGGACCCTCTTGAGGAAATGTAGTCGGGGCTCACTGATCAGTCCTGCCTCCTTCCTCCTGCAGTGCACGCTCCCTGCTGCCTCCAGCCTGACCTGCACAGGAGCCCGGCGGCTGCTGGGCACAGGTAGGTGAGGCTGTCACTGGGCACATCAGAGCTTCTCAGGACAGGTCTGCCTCCCCCACCCCCACTTTATAACTTGATAACCACACATTACCTGCCACTCCCTCAAGACCCCAACAACACCAAATACTCATTCTGTTGCCTCTGCCATTTACACTCTTGCCTCTCCTTTCTGCTCATCCTCTAAGGACCCCAGCCCCCCTATCTGGGTGGAGTTACTTGTCCAGCCTCACGCTGTCCTAGCACTCATGCATTCGTCACTGGACCTTGCATGTGGAACTGTGTTTACCTGTTGTCCTGGTGTCTACACAAGTAGTTAGGAGTGTGGCCTCTGGAGCAGATGGCTTGGATTTACATTTTGCTTATGCAAACTTGAGTAGTTAGCTTTACCTCTTGGGTACCTCTTCAGGTAAAAGACGGAAATAGCAACAGTGCTTAGCTCAGCTGTTGCAAGTGCCACATGAAGCAGTTAGCTGCGTACATGGGCTCAGCTGAAACCCAGTGGTGAAGAGTGAGAACTCGTAAATTCATTCTTGGGTCTCTTGTGCCTGGGTCAGGGCCTGGTGTGTGGGAGGCACCACTGAATAGAGCCAGAACAGATACTTTGGATCAACAGGGGAGACGGTTGGTTTAAATGATGAAGAGATAAAAAGTATAAAATACCCATTCTCATGAGGATAGTAATTGCTTTCTCCTCTATTTTGTTTTGTGATGCTAGAGATGGAACCTAGCATGGAAACGCTTTCCACACACCAGGCGAACACCTTACCATTGAGCTATAGCCTCAACCTATTTTCTTGATTGTAAGAAGAAAGCATGCTGAAAATGTAAAAGTACAAGAATAAATTGAAACTACCGACAGCTAGGGTAACTATAATTTATCATACAAATAAGAACACTTTTGAGAGTGAGTCAAAGTACTCTTAAAATTAGACTGTCCTTGGCCAAGCAGGATCTATGGCCACCCCGTCCACATGTTCCACTGTCCAGAGACAGCCTCAGTGGACATTTTCGTTACATAGTCTTTTAGTCTTTTTTAAAGATGCTTATTTCGTAAATACTGTTTTCTAACTTTCTTCTCTTTTACTTAACAACAGGTCATAAAATCCTTTCATGCCAACAAATACAGATCTTTATCATGTTTAAATGACTATATACTACTTATTTGGTTGTACTTTAATTTATCTAACTGATCCTGTATTGATGGAGACTTAGATTATTCCAATCTTTGAGAATGATAAAATATTTATAAAGAAATTTCCAGTTTCTTGTTACTACTTTGTGGGCTGAAATTTTGCAGGGACAATATTCAGATGGCCAATTATTTCCTCTCAGGTGCTTTGCCCTCTGTCGTGGCTGTGTCTATCGCCTCCAGGGACTTAGTTACGATCTTATGGACTAGCTAGTTATTTGCCCTTTGGGTATGTGCAGGGAGAAGCTGATGTGTCCTCCTCCTCAATTGAATGTTATTAAAAATAGAGCCATTTTATTAAAACAACTAAACAGAAATAGTAACACATATCACTGACAATTGTGTTTAAATAGATGACACAATTTCATCAAGAGATAAGGAACTGTGAATGCTAATGTTTAATTAGGCACTATTTTTACTGATCCTTAATTCTATTGCTACTTGAGTGAAATGTTTAGTTCATTCATTCATTTAAAAGCTACTGGTCACATGCTTATGCAGGGAATACTGTTTTTGATATTTAAATCAAATACAGTAAACTCTTTTGTGGCAATTCCATAGGCTCATTAAAAACTTTTACTGTACTCATGTTTGATGTCCATTCAAATACTTCACTTTAACTGAGAACACCGGCTATTGTTTCTGCCAATGATTTTATCCTGTGTGAAAATCCAAGGAATACCAGCTCCTTGATACCCTCAAGGGATACAGCCAAGAAAACTTTGCAATCTCCATATTTGGGAACTCCATAAAGGTACTGTCTGGAGAGTAATCTTCAGCTGAAGATAAATAGAGCTAAGTAGGGTAAGCTGGACTGCATTGCAGGGTTCTCGGAGAACCCAGTAGGTTGTCGTGGCACAGGAGGCTGGGGATTTCTAGATGTACTGGCTGTTTACTAATTGTTTCAAAGCAGCATAATGAGCCAAGGCTTGAGAGCACATCGGTAGAAAAACAAAAAGAGCTCAAAGTTGCAAAGATATAGGGAAGATGTGCAAGGCGTACTTGGGAGGAAAAGGATAAAGATAACCAAGCTAAACAGAAACAGGCCCACAGGAGACAGCAGTGATATGATGAATCTCCAAAGTGAGTGCTGTGGTTTAGGCAGTGGTGGCGAACCTACTGCTACGCGCTCTGCAGCAGGCTGTTTGTTATCACTGAAAGCTTTAAAAGTTTTGCTATCCCTGGATGGGGAATTCATGTGTTGGGAACTTGTGTTTCCCCAAAGTCTTGCATTGTGTTGATAATATTGGGAGGTGGGTCTTTGGGAGGTAATCAGGATTAGATAAGACTATCCCCATGCCGGCCTCTATGGCTATGTAAGAAGCAGAAGAGAGATCAGAGCCAACATGCCCACTCAGACCTGCCCTTGCTGCTCTCAGCCATCTTAATGCAGCAATAAGGCACCCATCAGATGCTGAGCGGATGCTGGTGCCATGTTCTGGGACTTCCCAGCCTCCAGAATATAAGAAATAAATTTCTTTTCTTTGTAATTACCCAGCTTCAGGTGTTCGGGTGTAATGAGAGAAAATGGCTCAGACAGTGAATATATCAGTTTTGTATTGCCGTGTGAGATGGTTAATGTTGAATGCTAACTTGATTGGACTGAGAGATACCTAGGAATTAATGAAGCACATTGCTAGGTGTGTCTGTGAGGATGTTTCCAGAGACGATTGACATGTGGGACAGCAGACTGAACTGGGGGAGACATGGCCCAAACATAGACCACACCATACGATGTAAGCTGGAGTTCCCCATGGAACAAAAATGGATGAAGGAGGAAGCCTAGCAGCATGGGGTCTTCCCCTCTCCCTCTGATTCCTGGCTGCCCTGAGGTGAGCAGCTTTCTTCTGCTCACCTCTTCTCACCTTCTGTGTCCATCCATCATGGTGTTTCTACCTCACCACAGGCCTAAACTCAAGGAAGCCAGCTAACTATGGACTGAAGCTTCTGAAACCGTGAGCTGAAATAAATTATTTCTTCCGTTAGGTTGATTCTGTCAGATATTTTGTTGTAGCAGTGGAATGCTAACTAATACCCTGTGTAACAAATAATCATGAACTTTGTGGCTTAAAACAGCACCCTCTTGTCTGTTACAGTTTTTTAGGTCAGTAGTCCGGACACAGTGTATGGGGATGTCTGCGCATGGTCTCTCCTGCAGTTGGGATCAAGGGATGACAGGATTGTGTTTTCATCTGGAGTTCAGGGTTCTCGTTCACATCCATTCAAGTTGTTGGTAGAACTCAACTCCTTGTAAATGTAGGACTGACCCCCATCTTTCTACTAGCCATTGGCAGGATGTGCTCCAAGCTCCTTTGGCTGCTCACAGTCCCCCTCCTTAGACAGTTTACAACATGGCCATTCGCGTTCTACCAGGCCAACAGGACAGTGTCTGTTGCTGCTTCTTGTCTCTTTTTAAGAGCTCAAATGATTAGGTCAGGCCCACCCCAGACAATCTCCCTTTTGATTAACTGAAAGCCAACTGATCAGTGGTTTTAACTATGTCTCCAGAATCCACTGTGCCATCTATTGTAACATAACCACACTCTCACATTCGTAGGTTCTGCCCCCTCTCTAGGTTTTTTTTTTTTTTTTTTTTTCTGGTACCGGCAATTGAACTCACGACATTGCGCTTGCCAGGCAGGCACTGTGCTGCTGAGCTAAATCTCCAGCCCCTGCCGCCTCTCTAGGAAGGGTGTCCTTTTGTTTTGTTTTGTTTTGTTTTCCGGTACCGGGAATTGAACTCATGACCTTGCACTTGCCAGGCAGGCACTGTGCCGCTGAGCTAAATCCCCAGCCCTGAGGAAGCGTGTTCTATAGGATGTGCACACCAGGGGCAGAAGTCTTCAAGGATATGTTACAATTCTGCTACCATTATGAGATACATGAAAACAAATACAAAAATATTTTTTGTGGTCTCAAAGTCACTTGGGTTCATAAATAGGAATGCAATAATCATTGCATGGTGTGGGAGAGGGACAAATATTTTGGTTATAACATTTACAAATCTGGAATGGCAGAAATAAAATCTCTGGGAGCCACGCTGTTAGGCTAGCCCCTTCATCAAAACCCCACATAAGAAAGTGGTACATGAGGGGCAACATGGCAGAGTTTGAGTGGAGGCTACATTTCAGTTCTTTCCATCAGGGCCCATTGGGCCCATTTCCTAAGCCCACCAGGTTAGCCCCAAGGGTTCATTGAGGTTGGCAGTGTCCAAGCCCCTGGGAGAATGTCTTCAGGACATTAGTGAAGCATGGTCAGGATGGTGTGTGGATTCTGGATCCTGAAAGTGGGTACTGGGTATGCAATGGGGATGGAGAGAGCGTTCAGTGTAACTGTCAGTATGCCCGATGAGCAAGTCCACACTTAACTTCTGCCTTCATTCTTAAGGGACAGACATTCAAGATGTGCATGAAATGCCCCAGATAAGAAGGCTCTGTCCTAGACCCGCTGTAAATCCTCTTCCTCACCAGAAGTTCTTATGGGAAGGAAAGTCAGTGGGGCATCTCACTGTGGGAGAAGCCTTCTGGGTGACCATCTTCCACGGGGCCATGTTCTCATCTCATACACTTCAAGCTGCCAAGTGCACCATCACCACAAATGTCAGCAGTCCTTCTGGGGTAAATTAAAGGGAGAGGAGAAGTAGGGAGATGTTAGGGGTCTTCCAGCCCAGGCGAGATGCCTTGATCAGCCAGACTCCCACAGGGGAGGCAGGTGGGGAGGAGAGAAGAAATCCGTGCCATCATGGGAACCAATGATATAAATCCAGATAAAGAGATTTGAGCTCTGCGTTGAGCACAGATGAAACACTAACCTCTGAAACTCTTGTCCTTGGGCCCTCTGTCTTGTGCTATAGGTTGAACAAGTTAAATGTATGTTTGCAAAGATAAGGGACAGATTTCCATTTGCAACCACTGAAAACTGTCAGCATCAGAAAAAGATCTCGTGGAACCAAATGAGCAGCAACACCGTGAAATGGCAAAGTTTATATGAACATAAACCTCCCAGAACCTGGGAACTTGCAAAACAGTGGAGGAGGGGAGAGGCCCACATACAGCCTCTGAGCTTTGTGGCCACCCTGATGCTGGGCAGGTGGCTAGGCTCATTCATTAGTGACGTGGAGCAATGTCCAGGGTTCTCCTTGCTGGGCTCAGGATTTAACTGCATGCCTCAGTAGAGTGACAGCTTGCTCAGGTCATGGGCTTCAAAGTCACTCATGAAGAGCGCTGCATTATTGATGAGCACCGAGGGTCAACTCTTTTCTCTGCATAGAGGCCTGGGCTGAAAAATTGGAAGAAGAGGTTTAGCCTTATGCCTGCCTTCTAATGGCCTACTCTTTGCCAGGAACTATTCTCAGTGATTGATGTAGGTGTGGCTATCCCCGTGTTTACAGATGGAGAAGCTAAGGCATAGAGAGGTCAACTGTGTGAGGCGACATGAATAGCAAGTGACAGAACCGGGATGTGAGCTGGGATTTGGAAGCGGGGTAGGGTCAGTGCTTGGGGGCCAGGCTGTTCTGGTCTCCTGCCATGCTGGGCTGCCTCATTCAACCGGGCAGCCACAGTATCTGGCTCTCTTTTCCAAGATATGCAATACCCACAAAATAAGTTAGAAAGTCTAGTCCTCCAGAGCCAGAAAAGGGAGCGTGGGGCTGCCGGGTGGTAATAATGGGCCCGAAGAGGTGTCCTATTCTCTCCCCTGCACACTGCCTGCAGGATTACTGATTGCAGCATTACAGAAATGCCACTTTCCACTTCAGGGCAATTGGTACTCGCAGCACCAGATGGCTGTCCTCAGGGCTCGCTGCAGCTAAGCATAAATATAAAACCCACCATTGCTGAGGGGGGCCCGATGATGCCCAGGTGTGTGGTTCCCGAGCAATTTTATCCCAAGTAAATCAGTAGGTCCATATTAGGAGACACATGTTAATTTATTGCAGCACGATTTTATGTCTTTGTCAGTCATTAGCAAAATTCCGTACCCGAAATCCTTTCTCCTTTAATCTTGATGGGGTTGGCATTACACATAACTTGGCGATTAAGACAAGAATATCTTGCAGATAGGGAGGTCGTTAATCTGAAGGGTTTTTGCAGTGTGAAATGCAAATGCTCGGTGACAGGTATGTCGGGATCCCCCAAAGCCTTCTTAATCTGCCATAAAGGGAGCCGAGGAAAGGTTTGATTATTTTGTTAACACAAATAAGAAGTCCTTTTTGCAGCTCAGCTCTCTTTGCAGCTCCAGTCCTTTCACCATTTGTTCAGATAAACTTTCCAGCCCCTGGAGGGTCAGCTCACCAACAGCTTCTTTCCCTCTGTGTTCTCAGCAACAGACCTGGGACTTGGGATCTGCCAGCACATAGGGCGAGGGTGGGGCGCGTGCGCTCTCTCTCCCCGGTGCTGCCTCGTGGGCCTCTGTGGCCTGCTCCTCCTGCGGATGCATCCGGGTAGGGGCCTATGCGAATGTTTCCCTGTGCATCTTTTGGATCAGTGGTGTAACGGATCAGTTCTGGGATCTAAGTGACGTTTATTCATGAGGCAGTCCTACAACAAGCCGAGAGTTAGGAGGCTCTAATTCTAACTCAACTTTGCCACAGTAATCATGGGACTTCTGGCAAGACATCTCTATGGCCTCAGTTTCCCTAAGTTGATCTAAAGATTGCTAAAGTTCTTTCAGGTTTTTTGTTGGTTGGTTGGTTGGTTTTGAGATGAGGTCTCATGACATAGTTCAGGCTGGTCTTGAACTCACTATGTAGCATATGGTAGCCTCGAACTTGCAGTGATTTTCCTGCCTCAGCCTCCGAAGTGCTGGAGTTCTTTTGGTTTTAAATGCTGTGATCCTGTAACTGCTGCTCTACAAACTGCCAGTTCAAAGGCCCTCAGTGGAGAATCTCATAATTAGCTCTTAGTAGCTCATAATTTTGCCACTTAACATCTGTTACCCTGGCTCAGACAATGATGTAGTAGGTAGCGAGACAGTAGCTATTGAAAGAGTGGCTCTGGTGCTGGACTTCCTAGTTCAAATCCTGCCTCTTTTCCAAGGTGACCTTGGGAAAGTTTTTGCCTTAGTTTTCTCATCTAAAACTTGACACGTAAATAATAGTACTAACCTCACAGAAGACTTGTGAAAATTAAATAAACTGTTTTCCATACTTAACACAATTCTTGGTCTAAATACTAAATGTTAGTTGTAAGATTAATTTTACTATTCCCTGTAACTTGGAAAACCCATAGGCTCACATTTCTATTACACGTATAAGCAGCAAAACATTTCATCCACCAACCAAAATGTATTAATCTTCAGAGACTGTCATACAAAACTGCAAACCCCCTTTCCTCCCAGAGCCCATGCTTTTATGAGGGTGTCCGTCTTATTAAGAATGATGAAGATGAAGATAGGAACGTTTCTGGATTATCATCAGGGCTTCCTGCAGCAGGGCCTTGATCTGCTTCCTTCTTGTTTTGCTGGAATCCAATAACCTCTCCCCTGACTCAGGCACCCTCCTGGCACGCACCTGCCTGCTCTCAGAACCTACGGAGCCCTGGTGGAAACTTCCATGGATTCCTGACAGTGAGGGACCATTGTGTCTTTCTCCTTCACCATTTTCTCTCTCTCCTCCATGGCTCTACCCGCCTCCCCTCTTTTCCTCCCCAAGGCTTCCTCTCTCCATCTTCTCATCCTCATTTCTCCAGGGGTTCATCCACCATGGTCTCGGTTTCATGCCTTGTAAAAAAAAAATCTATCCCTCTGCACCTTTCAGCAAACTCTCAGCCCAAAAAGTTTACCAAAAAAAATTCATTATCTTTAATGGGATTTTGTTACCAGTCCTGGCCATGAGGGACCCAGGTTCCCAGGAAATCTAAATTAATGAGTATCCTACCATGGAGTATGGAGGGGAGGCCAAACAAACTGAGATATAATTTCTTTCTGAGCTTTGAATGAAAAGTAAGAGTCTTCAACAGAAAACCTAAAAGAGCTGTCTAGCTAGGCAAAAAGATTTAAAGCATCCAGAAGAACCCCAGGACTGTTTGGAATCCATTTTGAGCCAAGTGGAAATATTTGGATGAGTGAAATGACTGCTCTCCTTTAATTGGCATCTGGTTGATCAGGGACTGCTATCTACAACCATGAGAGGGTTGTCAGGAAAATCAGCATATAGAACATTTCACTAACAAATTCCTAATTTCATCTGCGCCAGCAACAAAACTTCTTGTGCTCATTTTGGCTCCTGAATGAAAGAGGAACTGCGGCTACCTTTGGGGTCTCAGAAGGAGATTTAGATAGGTTTGTTAGTCTATTAGAAAGTTGCGAGGGGGCAGGTCTTCCCTTCAGCTGTACACTCCGGAGAAGTCTATTAGAAATCTCCATGTAGAGCTCAAATCTCTTTCCCTTTGATTCAATCACCCTGAGTCATTAGGCTGGTTGAACACTGTGCACTATAAATAATTAAAAAGTGGAAGCATGTGCGGTCACCTGATGCAGCCCCTGGGGGAAAGGGCAACATAGAAGATGTCTAATTTTGTGCCAAGTTTCTTGCTGATGGCCAGGATTTTAACACTGCATCTCTAGGGCTAGGGATATAGTTCAGTGGCGCAGCGCTTGCCAGGCAAGCTCGAGGTCCTGAGTTCGATTCCCGGTATTTGCCCCTCCTCTGCAAAACCCTGCATCTCTAGCCCCAGCCCAACCTTCTCTGCAACATCTTTGCATTGTAAGCTAGCATACTCTTGGCATCTGCTGTGCTGGGCCCACTTCTCAGAGCACATCCTGGAATCAGAATCTGCTCCTCTAAGCCAGCTTTCCCTCTAGATATTATGTTTCAAGAATGTCCCTCTAGTTGCTATGTCACCAAATATGGCAGATGACATTGTCTAAAAGAAGCCATGTGTTAGTTCTGAGGGCTACCATAATGGAATATCACAAACTGTGTGGTTTGCAACAGCACACATGTATACTCTTTCACAACTCTGGAAGCTAGAAGTCTGAACATTAAGGTGCTGGCAAGTCCACGCTCTCTCCAGTGGCCCAAGGAGGAATCCTCTTGTACCTCTTTTGGCTTCTGGTGGCTTTTTGGCTTGCAGAAGCCTCACTCCAGTTTCTCTCTCTGTCTTCCCTGTATCTGCCTCTTCTGTGTCTATGTGTCAAACCCTCTTTTGTTAAGGACACCTGTCATTGGATATAGGGTCTGCAGTAATCAATCCACTGTAACCTCATCTTAATTATATCTACAAAGACTCTCTCTCCAAATAAGCTCACATTTTGAGTGTACTGGTCAGCTTTCCAAAATATCTGACATACACAATTTAAAAGAGGAAGGATTTGCACTGGCTCACCGTTTCAGAGGTCTCATCCATGGTCAACAGGTTCCAAGGCAGAAATATCATGGTGGAAGGGAATGGCAGAGGAAAGCTGCTAACCCCATAGCAACCAGGAAGCAGAACATGGGAAGTGAGGGAGGAAGGAGCGAAGGACCAGATACAGTTGTGAAGGTCATGCCCCATGACCCACACAGATATACCCAGAAATGTGCTTTACTAATCTCCTAGGCATCTCTCAAGCCGAGCAGGTTGACAAGATTAACTATCACAACGATGTTCTGAGTAGACATGAATTTGGGAAAGAAGGGAGATCATTCAACACATTATAGTCCACAGTAGTCTTTCCTATCCCATATGACTTTCTACAACCTTGACACTCTCCCATTAAGAGTTGAAATCTATGTCCAGCCCCCTAATCAAAGTGGACCTTTGCGATCACTTCAATTAACAGTGAAAGTGATGGTGAAAGTGATGCTGTGTGACTTCTAGAGGAGGTCATAATTCCTAGAACATGGAGTCTAAAATCTTTAGAGAACTGTATCTCTTCTTTTCACAGGGCCACTCCCCTGCTCTACCTCTGACTAGTTAATCCACAAATCTCCTCCCTTCTTCCTCCACATAGTGGAGTACTGAATTATTTTATTCTGGATTGATCACTAACATTTTAACTGACCTATACATTAGGCCCTCCCTTACTCCATTCTGCCAAGTGGTCTCTGTAGCATACTTTGGCTTTGCCACTCTCCTGTTCAAAATTCACTGATGGCTCTCCCTTACAGGATTTGTTTGTTTGTTTTGACCTGCATTAACAGACAGTCAAAACGTTAATTTGGCCTTAGTTTACCTTTTGTAGTTTATCTGCTATATCTTTTCCATGAGAATTCTTGGCAGGTTTTTTTTTTTTTTTTGGTACTGGTAATCCAACTCAGGACCTTGTGCTTCCTAGGCAGGCACTTGCACCACTGAGCTATATGCCCAGCCCTTTTCCATGAGAGTTCTATACAACCAACAAGCCAGACTCTTCACTATTCCAAACACATCTTGAACTGGATCTTGTGCCTTGGTGCTTTGTTTACCTTTTCAACCCTTAATGTTTTTGAGCACCTTTTCATGCCAGGCAATGTACAACAAGCTAGAGAACACTGGGACTTTGCTCCCTCTCTGCCTTCTCACATCATCTAACTGGAATTCTGTCCAATTGCCGAGGGCAGCTCCACATGTCACTTCCTCCACAAAACTTCCTCTTTCTTTTTAGCCAAAAATTACTTATTTTAAAAAATTCTTATTTTTTGTGGCACTAGGGATGGAACCTAGGGCTTTGTGCATGCCAGGCAAGCATCTCTATCAGTGAGCTGCAAACTAGAAGTTGAAATTCTATTCAACCCAACTATTCCCCTTCTGGGTATCTTTCCAAAAGACTTAAAGACATCATATTACAATAATGAACGCAGTGGTGGGGAGTGCTGGCCTCCAGGCTGGCCCCCGGCCTCACAGGCACCTGGGAGGAGGGCTCCTCATGCCCAGAAAGCTGCGTGGTGGGGAGTGCCAGCCTTCAGGCTGGGCCCTGGCCTTGCAGGTGCCTGGGAGTAGGGCCCCAGTGCCCAGGAAGCTGTGATGTGGCACGTGCTGGCACTCACCAGCCCTCAAGCCAGCTGCCGCCGCACAATTGAGAACTATCGTGGCACAGAGAAGCAATGACACAATTGGCCCACCACACACCGGCTGCAGAGGCCCGCCCGCGGACATGTGTGAATCATTCCAATATGGAGAAACCCCTGGGAATACATGCCACACAACGGGTTGCTCTTGTCCCTGCTGTTGAGAACCAGAAAGGTCCAGAGTCAGCAGAGGAGCCGCTGCTGAACAAGGACTCAGAGAACATGAGAATACAGATTAAGCTCAAAGAGTCAGAGGTCTAGTGGACCGGTGTCACAAGAGTCATTTGGAAGCTGGAAACCAGGAGGACCTTGTGCAATACCTGGGGAGATCCCCTGGAAGCCATTCTTTCCCTTACAGTACAGGCTGCAGTGGAGGAGCATGTGGAGCTCCAGAGAGCTCTGCACCAAGATTCCTGCTGCCTGTGTTGACAGTTGGGGAGAGGACACTAACTGGTTGTGGGGTCCCAATGCAATGGGAGGCTGGAGAGAAAAAGCTACAAAAAATGGCTTTCACCCCAGATGGCTCACTTGAGATGTTAGTAAGAATTTCCTCC